>NC_143580.1:145027077-145327077 GCF_048544385.1 Mastigoproctus giganteus | reverse complement strand
AAAAGACGACTGGAATTTAGAAGAGCTGAGATTAATGAAGTTTTCTTTTCCCCACAGGAGAACTAATTGGGGATAAGCATTTATTTAAGGAACTGTTGGTGAATAAGAAGTTGTAGCTGTTTGTCAGAACAAACAGGGTGTGTGTCAAGCAGGAAAGTTGAATATAGATACTGCCATCAGCCAAACAATGAATAGGATTTCCATTCAATAGAAGAGGGGAAAAACTGAGTGAAGGAACAAAACCTTTGGGCACTCCATTATTAGTTGCGAAATTAGAAGATAAAGCCTTCTACCATCACATGCAGTGACTGGTCAGAGAGAGAGAGAGAGAGAGAACCGATTATGCAATTGGAAAAATTGCTCTAAAACAGACCGTGAAATATGGAAGCTTGTTTCTAAGTTTGGAAGCAATGATATATGGAAGCAATATTTCTAAGTTTAGATGATGAGTATGCCAAACATAGTTTGGCATACTCATCATCTAAACTTAGAAACATTGAGAGCATCGGCTTGAATTTCCAAATCCTTTCTGTGTAATTTAGGCAAATATGAGCAATATAGGCCAAGATATCACCAGTGTATTGATGGTAACAGAATTGGTGACCGTTAATGGAAGGGGTTTCGAGATAGAAGGAATTCCCTGTACAGGGAAATAGAGTGGGCCAGTAAATCAGAGAGTCTTATAATGGGAGATTTTAATTTCCCAGATATTGACTGGAATTTGGGGGCTGGTTACTCACACACTAGCAGGGCTTTTGTGGATTTATTGGATGATTGTTTTCTACATCAGCATGTTCGGGAGGCAACTAGAGGGAGTAATACTCTTGATTTGATTATCAGCAGTGAGTCTTCATGCATTAAGAATCTGCAGATAAATGAACCACTAGGTGGCAGTGATCACAGTGTGCTGAAGTGGGATTTACTCAAAGAGGTAACTACCATTAGGGGTAAAGGGAAGGGTTATTGCTTCCGTAAAGGCGACTACGATGGACTGAGACAGTATTTAAATTCTATACAGTGGGACCAACTGATGATGTTACCAACAGCAAATTCAAAATGGGAAGCATTCAAAGAACTCATCTTGGAAGCTACTAGGCTTTACATACAACTAAGAAATATTGTTCAAGGTTTAGGCCAAAATGGATGTCAGATGAACTAATGAGGCATATGGCAGAGAAGAAAAATGCATGGGATACATACAAATTAACACATGACACAGAAGCCTATGATAGATACAAGTTGATATGCAACCAAGTTACAAAGGAGGTTAGGCAGGCGAAGGCAGATTACGAGAAATCCTTGGCAAGGGATGCAAAGAAAAACAGCAAAGAGTTCTTTACTTATGTAAACTCTAGAAGGAAGGGGATGAATCAGATTGGTCCACTTGATATTGATGGGTCAACTGTTGATGATCCTGCTCAGGTAGCTAACAAACTAAATGAATATTTTGCATCGACATTCACACATGAGGAGTTATTCAGCGAGGGGAATGCCAGAGGTGTATTCAACTCTAGCAGTAAGCTACAGAATCTTGAAATAACTGGGAGTAAAGTGGAGGAGAAACTGTTGAAGATAAACACAAGAAAGGCACCCGGGGTGGATGGGATCTATCCAGTTATATTAAAGGAGGCAGCAAAGGAAGTAAGCAAACCCTTAGCCATAATTATGAGAGCTTCCTTGGACTCAGGGGAGGTACCCATAGTCTGGAAATGTGCAAATGTGACCCCAATTCACAAAGGAGGATCAAAGGCTGACACAAGTAATTATAGACCTGTGAGCTTAACTTCTGTTCCAGGAAAATTAATGGAGGCACTGGTTAAAGAAGCACTGCAGGATCATTTAGACAAGACTTCAGTTATAGCTCAGACACAGCATGGTTTTGTTAAGGGGAAGTCTTGCCTGACCAACTTGATTGGATACTATGATGCAGTCACAAAAGAACTGGATGCAGGGAATAACTTTGATATTATATACTTGGATCTTAGAAAGGCTTTTGATACTGTTGCACATGGAAGACTGCTACACAAATTGGAGCAGTGTGACATTGGAGGCAAATTGCTGCTATGGATAAAGGGGTGGTTGAGGGGGAGAAGACAGAGAGTGGTAATCAATGGACACTGCTCATCGTGGACTGATGTTATTAGTGGAGTCCCTCAGGGCTCAGTGTTGGGTCCATTATTGTTTTCTGTATTTATAAATGATATTGATGATGGTATATCAGGCTTAATGTCCAAGTTTGCAGACGATACAAAGGTTGGCAGGGTTGTCAAGGACACTACTGACACTATGCTGCTGCAGCAGGATCTGGATAGGTTGAGCAGATGGGCTGAGAGGTGGCAAATGAAGTTTAACATTGGCAAATGTAAAGTACTACACATGGGAAACAGCAACCCCAGAGCAACGTATCAACTCTGTGGTACTACACTGACAGTGGTGGATAATGAAAGGGACCTGATGGTGGTTGTGCAAGCAGATATGAAGTTCTCTGAGCAGTGCAGACGGGCTGCAAGAGTAGCTCATGGAGTATTGTCAATGATATACAGGAATTTTTCCAGCAGGGATAAGGAGGTGATTATTCCATTGTATAAGGCGATGGTCAGGCCACACCTAGAGTACTGTATACAGGTCTGGAGGCCTCATTTCAAGAAGGATGTAGAGCTGCTGGAACGAGTACAGAGAAGGGCAACAAGATTAGTGAATGGAACAAAGGGGTGCTCTTACGAAGAAAGGCTTAAGTTTTGCAAATTACAGTGTCTGGAGACTAGGCACCAGCGAGGTGATCTGATAGAGGTGTATAAAGCCTTGAATGGTTTAAGCATGCTCAATGCTGATGGGATTCTTCCTCTAGCCCAGAAAAATCACCTGAGAAGGCATAAATTCAAATTGAGGAAAGACAGATGTAGGATAGATGTGCGGAAATTTGCCTTTAGCCAGCGGGTGGTTGGTTGGTGGAACAGACTTCCATCCCTTGTGGTGGAGGTTGATAGCCTAAATAAGTTTAAGGCTCAGCTGGACAGGTATTTTGAACGAACAGAGGGGTGAAGTGGAAGTGGTTTTTTTTTTTTTTTTTTTTTGGCTGATGCTGCATAAGCTTGCTTTCTTGCATCATATGCCTCTACTAATGCTAATATTTAGAGTCAGTGGATGGGTGAAATGAGGAGGAGGAGGGGGTGCGTGGTGTTTTTTTTTTTTTTTTTGGCTTATGCTATATAAGCTTGCTTTCTTGCATCATGTGCCCTTGCTAATGCTAATATCTATATCTCGATATTCTTCCTGATGTTCTATGAAGGTCCGTTGTAAATTTGTGATTCCTCTATTAGTTTTTTTAAGGTATTCAATGTACGTGAATTAGGCGAATTGTTTAACCATAAATTAGTACTGCAAATAAGGTCAAGGAGGCAAAAGCTGCATATGAGAAAGCACTGACTTAAGAGAGCAAAGAATGGGGGGAAAGGAAATTTTCATGTATGTGAATACAAGGAAGAAAGAAAATCAGATCGGACCCTTGTGCACTGGGTGTGGGTAAATCTTGGTTAACCCGGCTGATGTTGCAGATGAATTATGAATTGAATAGGTACTTTGCATCGGTATTTACTGACAAAAGACCCTTCATGCTGAGAAGAGGCTGTACATGTGAGGCTGAGCCATATGAAAAACTTTTCAGCTTAAAGACAAGTAAGGCTTCCGGAGTTTATGGTATATACCCTGTAGTTTTGAGAATGTGTGTTGAACCACTAAGGTTAATAATGAGGACATCTTTGGACTCAGGGAAGATTCCTTCGGGTTGGAGAAGTGCCAACATATCGCCAATACATAGAAGTGGTTCTGTTTGTTTGTTTGTTGTTTGTTATTTGGTTTTTAGGAGCATTAGCAACTAAGGCCATATTGCTCCGGTATATGCGGTGGTCATTTCCTGACCTTTCCGCATTTGGTGGTGACGGGCTGGAACCCCGGTCTAATCAAGAAGCGTGTGCTATGCACTGCTGCTCCTTCCCACCTGGCTACGGAGGCGCCGAAGTGGTTCTAAGAGTGAAGTTGGTAACTACAGACTGGTTAGTCTGACTTCAGTGGTAGGAAAAATCTTAGAGGCAATGACTAAGAGTGTAAGCCAGTGAAGGATAAATCATGCTTAACTAACTTAGTAGGCTATTTTGATACTGTTACTCATAAGCTTTCTTTTAGGGAAAAATTTCAACATAGTTTATTTGTATTTTAGTAAAGTATTTCTCTCATCAGAGTATAGCATTAGTATTGACATATGATGCTGTTGTTGTTGCTGTTTGTTTAAGGGCTTTACGGTGCAAGGACAGAAAGGCCATAATGCACCTAACTATGGTGATGTTAAATACATAGTTTATGTATATAAATGTTGTTGAAGTTCATATTGCATTGCACAGTTGTATCCGTTTAAGGAATGAAAAAATTTTGGCCACATGTGGCATATCTACCAGGAGGTCATCAATACTGAAAGGAATGTTCAACCTGGAAAAAGAGGTAAACATAGCTTGTTGGTCACTATTGTATTTGAGACAATCAATGAGTACATGTTGGACAGTGAGCTGAGTGTTGCAGTTTGTACACAGTGGTGGGTCAGTGGCCATAAGCAAATAAAGATGTGTCAGGTGCATGTGGCCTATCTGTAATCAGGCTAATACGACTTCTTCATGTTGGTTCTCACGTAAACTAGATCTCCATGGTGTTAGATTTTTTTTGTGCCAAGTAGCTTATTGTTGCCTTGATTCTGCCAGATATTGCCATTGTTCAACGCATTGTTTCTTTGTAATGTACTTGTAGTCAGATGCAGGTGTAGCAGTTTTGGCAGCTAGGTTGGCCTGTTCATTTCTAGAAATTCCAGCATGACCAGGGATCCAACAAAAGAGAACTTGTTGTTTCTTCTGGTTTAATTTAGTCAGAGTATTCCAGATCTGTCTAAGTAAGGGGTTATCATTCTTTGTATTGTGTTGTATAGCTTAGATAGCACTAATGGAGTCGGTATAAATAATGCTGTACAGTCTGGTTCTTAAGAGTGTGTAGTTTAAGGCTATGTGGATAGCACAGAGTTCTGCAGTATAGCTGCTATATTCAGTGGGGAGTATTTTAGACGCGTTAGGATGATGTTAGGAAATACTGCTGCTGCACCAACATGCTTTTCAGTTTTAGATCCATTTGTGTAGATCGGTGTGTGTGCTGGCCGTGCTGGGTTCTCAGTGTGGCATGTATTTGTTAGCATGTTCTGTTGGGACATGGTGTGTTTTTCTCAGTCTGTGAATGAAAAGTCACACAGCGGTATATGATATATCCATGGTAGGATTGCATGAGAGGCAGTAGGCTGTATCATACTCAGGTCAATTTGCCAGTCAGCTTGTAGTGAGCTAAGACGTATCCTGGTTGGTGGGTTTATAGATGGGTAAGCTCTATAAAGGTTTTCCCATTTAGGAGAGAAAACACCGTTCCAAGTGAGGTGTTTTGGATGCCCTTTGAGTTTTGCAGCATAATTTAATAAAAGCATTTGTCTGCATAGCTGCAAGGGTGTTTCATGCGCTTCAGCATATAGGCTCTGAACCGGTGATGTACGATATGCCCCCAGTGCAAGACGAAGAGCGCTGTGGTGTACAGGATCAAGCCAACGTAAAGTGCTTGGTCTAGCAGAGCTATACGCTATAGAACCATAGATTAATGCACGGTAGAGATGTAGTAGCGTGTAACGGTCAGCTCCCCACATTGTGCCTGATAGAACTCTTAAGATATGCTTTTTAAGTCAGTTATTTGGAGTTTTTTTATATGATCAAAGAAAGCGAGTTTTTGGTCGAATATCACACCAAGAAAGCAGACATTAGGGACCACTGATATGACTTGATTTTCTAGTCTAAGTTTCGGATGTTGTAGGTTACGCTTCCTACAGAAGTGTATCCTAACCATTTTTTGGTGTGAAAGACGAAATCCATTGTTTTGGGACCATTTAGCTATTTTGTTGATGGCACACTGTAACTATCTTTCTTTCTATCATTCGCATATTAGGCGAATGGCTGGCAGGCAATACTGAAGTCATCAGCGTACAGGGTAGTGGATATTTTTTGTGGTAGGTCATGTGTTATTAAATTCATTATTACACTAAACAGAGTGGCACTTAGCACTGACCCTTGTGGTACTCCTTCCTGGATGAATTTTGAAGATAAGTGGTTGTGAACTCTAACTTGAAATGAGTGGCAGTGCAGGAAGTTTCTGATAAACTGTGGTATGTGTCTGTGTAATCCCAGATTGTATAGGGTTTGCATAATACTGTATCTCCAAGAAGTGTCAAATGCTTTTTCAATGTCAATGAAGACCATTGCAAGATGTTAGTTTCAGACGAAGGCATCACGAATGTTTATTTCTGTCTTGATCAAAAGGTCAAGAGTGGGTCTATCTTCCTGGAAACCACATTGCACTGGATTTAGGAGATCATTTGGAGTTAGAAACCAGGTTAGTCAGGCGCTGACCATTTTTTCCATGACCTTGCTCATACAGCTAGTGAGTGCAATAGGTCGATAATATTGCAGATTTGGATTTGTAGGGTCTTTACCTGGTTTTGGAAAAGTCAGAATGTACGATGCCATTTGTCGGGGAATGTGTTTTCTTTGAATATTCTGTTATAGAGAAGTAACAGAGTCTTGAGGGCCGGTTCGGCGAGTTTTGCTATCATGATGTAGTGGATTCCATTTGGCTCTGCTGCACTAAGTTTAGTAGATGATAGAGCATGATGCAAATCTGACATTATGAAGGGGAGATTGTATGCAGAAATTGATGCTGATTCAAAATTGATACGGTTTTTTTCAGCTTGTGCTTTGTGTGCTTGAAAATATGGCAAGTGTGATGTAGCCGATAATTTCCATGAAAGATTTACCCAGCGTGTTTGCAATCTCCTCTGGTTTTGTGATATCATAGCCATTGACAGTGAGCATGGGACAGTTGACACGTGGGTGTTTTGTGCACATCCGCCTTATTCTTTCCCATATTGTTTGAGTTTTTGTTGTTCTTGTGATTGTGGAAGCGAAGTTTCTCCATGCTTCCCTTTTGCTAGTCACCCTGACTCGTTTTGCCTTTGCTCTTGCCTGTTTAAAGCGGATGAGGTTTTCTGTTGCTGGGAACTTCCTGAAGATAGGATATTCTATGCTCTGTTCTTCTGTTTTTTAGCTGCACTACATTCATCATTCCACCACACTTTTGAGCTGGCCAATATTTTTGTGGATTGTTTTGGAATTGCTTTGTCTGCTGCCTGCAGTATTTGATTAGATATATATTCTACTGCCAGGTTTATGGATGTTTGTTAGATCTGGTTTTCTTCTAGTGTTTGCTAGCTGCTTGTACATGTCCCATTCAGCTTTGGAAAAGTTCCATTTGGGGATTCGATAAAAAAGGTGGGGAATTCTTGTGTTAATATGGCATATCACAGGATAATGATCACTGCCCAGCGGATTGCTGTGAATAGTCCATCCAAATAGAGGATATATGGTTACTGTGCATAGAGAGACCAATAGCTGATGTAGATCCTGTAGGTAGATGTGTATAGATGTGAGCCCCATTATTGAAAGTTATCAGATTATGTTGATCAAGTAATTTTTCAATGGTTTTTCCATGCTTGTCCAGATTATGGTTTCCCCACCGTGAATGGTGACTGTTGAGGTCTCCTAATATGCAGTAGGGTTTGGGAAGTTGTATCACTAATTCTTCTAAGTCAGCATAGCTTATATTTTGGTTAGGTGGCAAGTAAAATGAGACTATGGTTAAATCAAAGTTAATATTGACTCTTGCAGCAACTGCCTCAAGGTTTGTTTTTAGTGGGAGTGGCTTTGAGGGTTATCTGGGGGTTGATGATGTGCTACTCCTCCATGGGCAAGATTGTTCAGATTTTGTGCAACATGATCTTGACGATGTATTATGTATTTCCGAAGGGAAACATTTATATTTGGTGTCAGATTGGTTTCCTGTAAGCAAAAGGCAATAGGGTCATATTGTGAAAGGAGATCTCGGATGTCGGACAAATTACTACGATAACCTCTGAAATTCCACTGTAAGAAGGTAAGCATTATTTGGGTTTAGTGGAACTCTCGACTTCTTTTTGAGGGACAGGTTTACATCGCTCAAGTTTACCCTTCCCCTTCTTTGGGAAATGTTTTCCTGTATCCATATCCTCATTGGTGAACAGTTCTACAACCTTGATTCTACATCTTGATTTAAATTGTCTTCTGAGTCCATGTATTCTGTTTGGTTTGAGTCAGGAGTGGTAGATACTGTGATATTCTGCTGTTAAATAGCATCTGGTTGTACTGTGATTGGCGTATTTATGGTTTTGCTTTGTTTGTTTTTCATTTGGTGTGTGGTACTGGGGACAACAGTGACCTTGCCCATTCAGCTAGTGATTTGGTGGTATAGTTACCTCCGTTTGGGTAGAAATTGATATATGTTTTGTGGTTATTTGTGCATAAATGGGCTTATTAATATTTGGAACCAGTAGGGATTTTTTAGCCTCTTGGTAAGTTACATTATGTTCAGTTTTGTACCGCTGTATCTTTTTTTCACGTTTCCAAAGGGAACACTCCTTGGAATATACCAGATGTGCCTCTTTACAGTTAAGACAGATTGGTGTTGTGGCTGTGCAGTCAGTATTAATGTGTGCAGTTGATCCACATGTGGCACAGGTAGCTATTCCTCTGCAGACTGTCTGTGAGTGCCCAAAATTCTGGCACTTTTAGCAGCATAATGGGTTTGGGATGTACTGTTTAACTCGGCAGTTAAGATAGCCTACTTTTATCACTGTTGGTGGTTTGGGGTTGTCAAAAGTAAGTATTATGTTCCGGATAAGAACTAGTATGCTGTCTTTCTTTGTCATAATTCTTCTGATATTAATCATTCCTTGGTCGTGAAATTCTTGTTTAGTTCTTCGTCTGACCCGTTCATGAGGTCCCATTCAGTGATGACACCTCTTAACATGTTCAAGGAAACGTGTGAAACAGCGACAGAAGTTCCACCAAAAGTTTTCAGTTTTTTTAGTTGCTCAGGCTGTCGAGCAGTGGCAACTTAACTAGTAGGTCTGATCTTATTCAGACGACGAACTATCTTGGGAGTACCTATTGTGCTTTCTAGGCATTTCTGCACTATGAATGGAGAGAGTTTTCCAACTGGTTGTTCTTGAGTTGAATGAATAATCAAGAAAGTTTGAATTCTGCCTATGTCAGTCTTTTGATGTTTTGCTGCGACAGAACCAGACTCCTCTTGTTCTTGCCTTGTCAGGGTTTCTTCTGTGCACCCAGTGTTTTTCTGGGTTTTATGAACTTCTTGCTCCATTTTGTCCTGGAAGGGAGACCTTTTCTCCTCCAGGTTACCGGCCCCGCCACATGGAGGCAGGAGCAGTGCCACCTTTGTGACCAGGCAGTAGTGGGGTAGTAGTAATATGCAAATAAAAGGAAAAAAGAAAGGTTATTTTTCCTCCTGTTCAAGTACAGTGATTTCTTTACTGAAGCTTATTTAATTGACTGTTAGTATAATGCTGTAAATAAATAAGACGGTTTTATTTATTTAAGAGAGTGCAAATTCACTGGCAAAGACACTTGATCACAAAATCGCTTGGCACCTGCGGCCAATATGATGCAAGAAAGCAAGCTTATATGGCATCAGCCAGAACAAAAAAAAAATTCCTTCCCATTTCACCTATACATTCACTCCAAATGTTCATCTAGTTCTGCTTTGCACTTATTTAAGTTGTTGACTTCCACTACAACAGATGGAAGTTTGTTCCAACTATCAACCACCCGCTAACTAAAGGCAAATTTCCACACATCTATTCTACGATCGTCTTTCCTCAATTTGAATTTATGTCCCCTCAGGTGAGTAATCTGAGAAAGAGGTTGAATCCCATCAACATTGAGCTTGCTCAAACCATTCAAGGCTTTATACACCTCAATTGGATCACCTCACAGGTGCCTAGACCCCAGATGCTGCAATTTGTAGAACTTAAGCCTTTCTTGGTAATACCAACCCTTTGTTCTACTCACCAATCTTGTTGCCCTTCTCTATACTCGTTCCAGCAGCTCTACGTCTTTCCTAAAATAAGGCCTCCAGACCTGTATACAGTACTCAAGGTGTTGCCTCACCATTGCCTTATACAAGGGGACAATCACCCCCTTATCCCAGCTAGCAAATTTCTATTTGGGATGTGATCAGTTGGAGAATTTCTCCAAGGATTATCCTGTCGAAACTTTTGCTGCAGTCAAGGCTTTCAAAAATAAATAAGTTGAACTTTGCATTGGATTAACTTATGTTGTGAGAGACATTACTCATTACAGTACAGGAACTCCTTGACTTATGTAAGGGTTGTGTTCTGCGGAGTGCTACGTAAGTCGGAATTTCCCCCATGCTTATACAGCACTCACAACTGTGCTCACTGAGTCGATTGAATCAAAAAAGAAATGTTCGACGAACATATAAATAGAATTATTTATTGTATTTATCTAATTTTTTTATCTCATGCACAGGAAAAATTACAAAAGCGTGCAATTTAAAAAAATTCAAAATTATAAAATTACAAAAAAAGGGAGGAGACAGGCATAACGTCAGTAAGTTTTACCTCTTGAGCATCATTGCCAGAATCGACGTCTTCAGCTGATAAGTACACCGCTGCGGAGATTGAGGGCTTTGGAGATTTAGAAGGGGTCAGCTGCTTAACCTTACAAAAGAACATATTAATGGATGACTGGATGTTGACTTTTTTTTCTTTTCATCGTAGATTTCTTTGTAGCAAGCAAGCGTATCATTCATCCCTCTGTTAACTTTTAAGAATCGTCTGCTGTCAGGATCCGTCTTCTCAAACCTCGCCATTGCTGATGCAATTTCATGAAATGCCATTGCCATCTCTCTCTCTGGTGATGAAGCATCTCGGCTCCTCATTTGGTTCATCTTGAGCTTCCTCAGCATTTTCTTCTTTCATTATCGCTGCCTGCAAATCAATAGGTTCTTCATTAGATAATTCCTACTCTTCTTCCTTTATTAACTTCGCCACGTCTTTGGCATCACCCTTCAACTGAAGTAGTTCTGCAACCTTTACATTCTTATCTGTAATCTCTTCATATGATTCGTCTTTTTCAAACCCTTCGAAGCCATGGGCAATATATGCCGTGGAGATTTTCTTCCATGCGCCATTTAAACAACTTTTAGCAATTTCCGCCCAGGCCTTATTGATGTTTAAGGTGGCATGGTAAATATTGTAAGATTTCCAAAAGTTTCTTAGCGTAAAATTTTTCTTATCATCTATTGCAGACAGCCTGAGCAAATGTTGTGCATAAATAGTATTCTTTTAAATTTGAAATAACACTCTGATCTGTAGGTTGGATGATTGAAGTTGTGTTTGCAGTAGAAATATGACTCTTACGTTCAAAATGAAATCATCTAGATCGGTAGGATGTCTAGGAGCATTATCTAATAGAATCAAAATTTTGAAATGAACGTTATTGTCTTTACAATATTTTTCAACCTCTGGAATGAAACAGCATTAAAAACCAATCATCAAAGAAAAATATTGTTATCCATACTCTCTGGTTCAATCGGAAATGCACATCTTTATATATTTCCTTAAATGCACGAGAATTTCCAGAATGGTACACAAGCAGTGGTTTTAATCTGTAATCTCCCGCTGCATTAGCCCCAAGCAAGAGCGTGGCCCTATCTTTTGATGCCTTGAAACCTGGCATTTTATTTTCCTCTTTGGTAATGTATGTTTGATCTGGCATATTTTTCCAATACAAAACAGTCTCACAAACAATAAAAATTTGCTGCGTTGAATAGCCACCTTCATCAATAATTTTTTCCAACACATCACAAAATTCCTCTGCAGCTGCAGAATTGGTACTGGCAATGTCACTGCATACTTTAATGTTGTGGGAACTAGCGCGATGCTTGAACCGATTAAGCCACCCATTGCTTGCCACGAACTTGGGTTGGAGTTTGCCGTACATATCAGTAATATATTTTTAAATACTTGCTGCTTTTGCTTGAATGGTCATTAGACTCAGGGGCACTCTCTTCTGAATCTGATTTTCCATCCATATTATTAATAGCTTTTCCATCTTCGATATAGCACCTGAACACTATTCTATGATCACTGTTGATCTCAAATGTGTTGATCCTTTGACATGTTCTTTTATATGTGCACTGTCCTTTAAAATAGTATTCACTGTTGCAGCAGTGAGACCTAATTCCCTTGGAATAGAAGAAACTTTGTCCTGCTACGTACTTCTTAATAATTTTCATCTTGTACTGGAGTGATATGATTGTGGGCTGTATCTCTGATTGGGGGATCACCCTTTTTTATTATTAATGCCAGGGGCTCACATCTGGTGAGTATGGGCTTGGCACACCTGGGTTCCTGAGCTCGATATCATCATTCTTCTCTTTCTTAGTGATTCCTTTCTAATTCTCTCTCTCTCTCTCTCTCTCTCTCTCTCTCTCTCTCTCTCTCTCTCTCTCTCTCTCTCTCTCTCTCTCTCTCTCTCTCTCTCCCCCTCCCTCAGGGTAACTCAGGAATTTTTTTTGGTTGGTGCAGCATAAGCATCGGGCTTCCTTGCACCATATGGCTAATAATAATAATTATTATTATTATTATTATTCGAAGCTGTGGGCAATATATGCCGTGGACATATTTTCTTCCATGCATCATGGAGTGGAAGCCCCCAATCGGAGAGAAATAATATAAGAGCAACAATAATAATAATAATAAACCCCAGGAAGTACTAACATACACATTTGGGGACACAGATTGGACTAACACCGAGCTAGGAGATATCATGCGAAAGATAAGGACAATGATGACCAAGAGTCGCCAACACCACCTGAAGTAGCAATGAAGAGAATAACAATACCTCAGAAAGAGGGAGGAAGGGGCCTGATAGACCTGATAGAACAACAGAAAACAGCGATAGTTAACCTGAAGGATTACTTCGAGAACAACACAGCACCACTCCACCAGGCCATAAGGAAGATAGATAAGTGGTATACCCCACTCAACCTAAGCGAGGAAACCCCTCCCGCCCAGATGATACAAGAAACAAAATTAGAAAGATGGGCAAAGAAGACACTCCATGGCAGACACTACAATGACCTTCATCAAGACCACATCGATAACACTGCTTCCAATGCATGGCTCACAAGGGGGATGCTCTTCCTCGAGACTGAAGGATTCATGCTGGCCATCCAAGACCAGGTAATCAACACCAGAAACTATAGAAAATACATCGCAAAGGAGCTAGGAATGTCAGATGACACATGTTGACGATGCCACCTGCCCTCAGAGACAATCCAACACATCACTGCGGGGTGCAAGTTGATCACCCAGACTGAGTACACTCATAGACACACGATAAACTTCTGATGTATTATCGTAGCCAGGATAATATATCAGAAGCTAGCAATGAAGTACCAGTTGACCAAAGAAAGTGTACTATACTACAAGTATGAACTCCAGGCAGTACTAGAGACCCGAACCCACAAGCTGTACTGGGACCGCGCCATAATAACGGATAAGACCATCCCACACAACAGACCGGATATAACCCTTGTGGACAAGATGGAAAAGTCTACCTACCTGATTGACATTGCAGTATCCAACACTAGCAATGTCCAGAAAACCCATGAGGAAAAAATTGGGAAGTACACGAACCTGAGACATGAGATCAAGGAGATGTGACATATGGAAGAAGTATCAACCATTGCAATCATTGTGTCAACCACTGGTATGGTACCAAAGACTCTACATAGCAGCCTAGCAGCAATAGGTCTCCCAGAGAACACCTACAAGGAACTCCAGAAAGTTGCAATCCTTGAAAACCTGTAGGATAGTCAGAGATTTCTTCGACCGACAGTAACACTAGACATTACAACCACCCTGTGTACTTGGTAGCAGTACCCGTCATAGAGTGGAATCTCCAAATCAGGGAGAAATAATATAAGAGCAACAACAATAATAATAATTATTATTATTATTATTATTAATAATCATTTATTGTAAACGAATTCTCTTGATAAATAAAATTGTATTGTATTGTATTGTAATAATAATAATAATAATAATTATTATTATTATTATTATTAATAATAATAATAATAATACAATACAATACAATACAATACAATACAATTTTATCAAGAGAATTTGTTTACCTTAAATGAACTTGTTAAGAAAAGTAAATTTCTTGACAAGTTGTAATTCTTCATTTACAACAATTTTTGCATACAATTTTTTATCTTACAGAAAAGACAATGATGTCACTACTCATAGTACATTCCACACTGCAAACAGAGATAGTAATTTTCTGCATATCTATACTAATCTACTGTATACACAATGGTACAGTAGATTAGTAAAAATTATCAAAAATTTTCTTAGTAGGAATTTTAATTTGGAGATAGGATAGCTTCTCCTGAGCCTGAAATCAACACTAGACAACATGCTGTTTATTATATTCATTGTGTGCCTGTTTCCAAATCTATTTAGTACTCTAGGGTGTGGCAAAACAATTGCTTTTGGGTTCCTTAAATTAAGTGAGACATTCCTTTGTAGATTCGATTCTTCAAAAATAGTGTTAAGATTTTTCAAGAATAGATTTAACTTCAGCTTTTGAACTCGATAACGTATTTTATATTTCAACAAGAATTGCCTTCTCTTATTCAGGTCATTCCAAAAGTTTGTCCCCATTAAAAGTTTCAAAATCCTGTTAATTAAGTTGTTTACTACTGTTATTTCCATTATATTTGCTCTTGCCCATACATTTACTAAATAATTGAGTTGTGAGTCCACTAATGCATAATATAAGGTTACTTTTGTTCTTAGATTTAATTTATTCTTAATGTAGTAAAAAAAGTACACATAAAATCTCATTTTCTTGTACAAATTTGTTATATGCATTGCCCATTTTAGACTGTAGTCAATCCATAACCCAAGGTAACAGTGATTTGAAACTTCTTCCACAGTTTGACATTTGCAATTCTGGAAATTCTGATCATGTAGGCATTCATCATGTTTATGTAATTTAATAGATGGATGTATGTCCACGGTTTGATGAGGAGGTCTAATTACCAAGAATTTTGTTTTTTCAAAGCTGAGTGCTAATTTATTATCATGCAACCATTTTTGTAAATGGATTACATCCTGCTGTAAGTCTATTGCCATTTTTGTCATGTTCTTTCCAATTGTATATAAGATTATATCATCTGCATAGATTTTTATAAAGGAGTTCTTTATTACTTCGAATATGGCATTTATATAGATGTTGAACATGATTAGCCCTCCATGTGTACCCTGAGGTACTCCCCCTCTTTACATTATATGATTTTCCCTTTGTATTTTCTACTTCAACTGTTATTTTTCTTTTGGTTAAATAAGATGCTAAGAGTTGATTGATTCTTCCCCTTATTTCAATAGTTTCTGTTTCAATAATGGGATATCAATTAAGTCATATGCTTTGGTCAAATCTATAAATAAAATCATTATGAGGTTATTGTTGTTTAAATGTAAATTAAAAGAGTACTAAATTCTCTAATAATGTCTGTGTGCTCTTGCCCTTCTGATATGAGAATAGAGAGTTGTTTAACAGTCCATATTGATGTAAATATTTGCTTATATGAGCAAATATATAATTTTCTATTATCTTATTTATAACTGACTGTATTGTTATTGGTCTATAATTGTAAAAGTCATCAGGTGGTCCCTTTTTATATATAGGAATTATCTTAAATGAAAGTAAATTTGTAGGATAGCTTCCCGACTCTAACATCCGTGCTATAAGCTCCACCAAGAGAACAGTGAACTGGTCTTTATTTCTCTTTACTTCGGTTACTGTAATACAGTCCAGTCCAGTCCAGAAGATTTCTTGTTCTTCAACTGTTCTATAATCTTAAGGATCTCAGTGTGTTGTGGAGTTAAGACTACACATGAGTTCACTATCTGAGGAAAGCTATCTTGTTGAGTAAAGGAATGTTGGCAATTATGTATATCATATCTGTTGAGATCTAGTACAGCTTTGGCAAACCTATTTGCAGCCTCATATTGTTTGTTTATACCAGAAAGCTGCTCTAATAGTGTTTTAATTTGATTTCCCCTTGATTTTTTCTTCCTTCATTTATCTGCTTATCCATAAAAAGTTGATTGTAATAAGATTTTTGTTTTCTTATTATACCTGTCAATTTATTTCTGAGTGTTTTATAATTGTGATAATGTTCTATCTTTGGACAATTTCTATACTGCCTGAAGCATTTGTCCCTTTGTACCATTAGTTCTTCTATTTCATTAGTCATCCAAGGTTTCTTAAGCTTAATCCTGCTACTCCTAGAATTTATGTTGCAAGCTGAGTGATTTACTTTACTCTCCTCATTAAACCTCAAATTGTTTATCATTTGTATTATCTTGTTTGAAAAGACATTTACATCTGTTGTGTAAGATGCTTGCTCTTGTATTAACATGTTTTCTGTGTTCTGTTTCAGTTTACCTGTTGATAAATAATTTTTCTTCGTAATATTTGTTAATTTTATATCTACACATGGATGTTGTTATGAATACTTATCTACTATTAGTATACATGTTCTGTGATCTGAAAGTTGATTTAGTAATATGTAAGAATTAGTATACTTTAACTTTATATTTTGTTATAAGGTGATCGCCGACCGGGCTAGCCGGGTAGGTAAAGTGCCTGCCTAGCAACCTAAAGGTCGCGGGTTCGATTCCTGCCTCGGGCTGGATATCACGATGGTGCCGAACCAACTGGTTGGTTGGATATCCCGGCCACGATACACGAAGGAAGCAAGAAAAAACTGGTTCCTTCGTGTATTGATCACATCATACGAAATAAATAAATAAATAAATAAAATAAGGTGATCTAAGCAAGAGCTTACTGTTCTGTCTCCCTCTATCCTTTGTTGCCTAATTATTCCAAATAAGGTATGTTCAAATCCATAATTGTTTAAGATTGCAGAGTATCTGAGTGTCACATTATCAGTTTCATCGGTTAGTAAGTTAATATTAAAATCTCCTACTAGTATGGTCTTATCAGTCTGTATGTCATGCCATTGCAAAATTATGTTATCTAATTCTATTAGGAAGTTGTTTATGGAATCTGATGGTGGCCTATAAAAAAGCACAAATCATGAATGTGTTTTCTGGATCTTCTCTTAATAATTTGACACGGCAATTTTTACAAGACTGAGTCAAGTGGTAAGCCTGTATTGCGTTAAAGTATGTTCTATAGTATATTATTATTCCTCCACCCCTTCTCAACTCTCTCAACATATAGACCTTGTCATAACCTTGTATGTTATAATTAGAAATTTCTTCACTTTTTATGTTAACCTCTGTTAAAACTATACATGAAATATAGTCTTTCATTGCATTTATATATTGTAGGAAGTTAAACCATTTTTTTCTTAATGACCTAATATTTAGAGCTACCAGAAAGAACTGATTTTTATCAATTATAAGATCTTGAATATTTGGATTATTTAAAAAAATGTAAAGGTGAGTTGAAAATCTGTGATTCCTCAAAAAGCATAACTGAAGTCTTAACTTTAACTTAGGTCTAGATTTCGGGAAATTTCAATTTTTCACAATATAAGGGTCTATTTTATACTGTAGATCTTTTGAACTCAAAATTCTTATGGCTCTTGAAGATTCATTCTTCTTCACATAAATTTTTCCGTGTTTTAACCATAGAAATTTGTAACTGTGCATTTTTACTAATTATTTTGTTTCCCAAAACAATTGCTTGAGGTGAGTTGTTAATTGGTCATTTATGTAGATTGGGATATTGCTGTTGTTCTGAAATACATCATTTGCTGTCAGTCGGATCTCCTTTGCCTTTCTCATCATTTTTCCTTTACCATATGGTTTGAAAATTTTACAATTAGTGTAGGCTTGTCATTTATTTTCTTATTATTAGGTATGTAATAGTGTTATTGAGTAGTAGCAATAATGGTAAATGATGCGAGAAAGCAAGCTTATATAGCATCAGCCAAAGGAGGGGTAAAATCAGTTCACCCATCTGTACCTTCCAAGAATTTGTCTAGTTCTCCCTTGAATTTATTCAACCCATCCACTTCCACAACAACACAAGAAATCTGTTCCAACAATCAACCACCCGCCGGCTGAAGGCAAACTTCTGCACATCTATCCTGCAACCATCCTTCCTCAACTTGAATTGATACGCCCCCATGTGTGTGTAGTCTCAGCAAGTGGAAAGATACCATTAACATTCAACTTACTCAATCCATTTAAGGTTTTAAACACCTCAATCAGATCTCCCTGCAAGTGCCTGGTTCCAAGACACTGCAATTTGCAGAACTGAAGCCTTTCTAGGTAAGAGCACCCTTTCATTTCCTTTACCAATCTGGTTGCCCTTCTCTGCACCCATCCAGAAGATCTACATCCTTCCTAAAATGAGGCCCCCAGACTTGTATACAGTACTCAAGGTGCAGCTTAACCATGGCCTTATATAAAGGGATAATCATCTCTTTATCCCTGATAGCAAAGTTTCTGTTTATCAGAAACTTCTTTATGTTCTACTTCTTTATTGTGCTGTAGCTTCAATGCAAGTCCTAGTTGCTGTATAACAAGCTCGAGATCATGGCCCACTAGTCCTGTTAATCCTATTATTTTCACATTATTTGCTAGTAAACGCTGTTCTATTGAGTCAGTCCTTAAGTTAAGTAGGTTGGAATTTTCCTCATTTTGTTTGAATGAAGCTTCCAGATCCACAATTCTTTTGCTGATTGCAGTGTTGAAGTCCTGCAGTTTACTTATGCTTTTTTTGTATCTTGTCAAAGGCATCTGAGTCAAATGAAATCGATTTCTTGATATCATCTACTTCTGTCTTCAGGTCTGCCATTTGTTTCTTCATTGGTATTATTTCTATTAGCAAATCCAGCAAATGGATTTTACTGGATAACTTCCTTAGTACGTCCTCTATATTTAGGGTGTTCACCTGCGGTTGTGTAACCTCTAAGTCTTCATGTACTACTGTTGTTGAATGCAGCAGATCATAATAATTATAATAATAATAAAATAGAGTGTACCATACGAAAACTAAGAACCTCAGGCAGTACTAGAGACCCGAACACACAAGCTCTACTGGGACCGCGCCATAATAACGGATAAGTCCATCCCGCACAACAGACCAGACATAACCCTTGTGGACAAGATGGAAAAGGCTACATACCTGATTGACATAGCGGTGCCCAACACTAGCAATGACCAGAAAACCCATGAAGAAAAAATTAAGTACACGAACCTGAGACATGAGATCAAGGAGATGTGGCATATGGAAGAAGTATCAACCATCCCAATCATCATGTCAACCACCGGTATGGTACCAAAGACTCTACATAGCAGCAATAGGTCTCCCAGAGAACGCCTACAAGGAACTCCAGAAAGTCGCAATCCTGAACACCTGTAGGATAGTCAGAGATTTCCTCGACCGACAGTAACACCAGACATTACAACCACTCTGTTTACTTGGTAGCAGTACCCGCTATGGAGTGGAATCCCCCAATCAGGGAAAAAAATAATAATAAGTACATGGATGACATCAAGCTCTGTGCGGCAACCGAGAAGCAACTCCAGCAAATTAACCCCAGGGCTCACATTTGGTGAGTATGGGCTTGGCACACCCAGGGTCCTGAGCTGGATATCATCATTCTTCTTTTTCTTGGTGATTCCCTCTCTCTTTCTCTCTCTCTCTCGGGGTAATTCAGAATTTTTTTTTTTTTTTTTTTTTTGGCTGGTGCAGCATAAGCCTCAGGCTTCCTTGTACCATATGGCTAATAATAATAATAATAATAAAAACTACTCCAGATCACTGAAGAATTTAGCAAGGACATCAGGATGAAATTTGGTCTAGACAAATGCAAGACCCACACGCTGCACCAGGGAAAATTAGTTGGCCGAAACTACCAGCTGCTGACTGGTAAAGAGATCAAAGCTATGATAGAAGGAGAGACCTACAAATACCTAGGGATGATGCAGGCTCAGCAGTTAGAGCACAAGGAAATTAAGAAATTCCTGACCGAAAAATATCATCAGAGACTCAGAAGCCTGCTGAAAGCAAAATTGAACGGAGGGAACACAGTTAGAGCCATAAACACCCATACAGCTCCAGTACTAACATACACCTTCGGGGTCATAGATTGGACTAACACTGAGCTAGATGATATCATGCGAAAGACAAAAACAATGATGACCAAGAGCCGCCAACACTACCTGAAGTCAGCAGTGGACAGACTAACAATAGCCCGGAAAGAGGGAGGAAGGGCCCTGATGGAACAACAGAAAACAGTGATAGTTAACCCTCAAGGATTACTTCGAGGACAACACAGAGCCACTCCACCAGGCCATAAGAAGATAGATAAGTGGTATACCCAACTCAACCTAAGCGAGAAACCTCCACCCACCCAGACAGCACAAGAAACGAAGTTAGAAAAATGAACAAAGAAGACACTCCATGGCAGACACTACAATGACCTACATCAAGATCATATCGATAAAATTGCTTCCAATGCATGGCTCACAAGCGGGACACTCTTCCCCAAGACTGAAGGATTCATGCTGGCCATCCAAGACCATGTAATCAACACCAGAAACTATAGAAAATACATCGCAAAAGAGCCAGGAATGTCAGATGACACATGTCGACGATCCACCTGGCCCCAGAAATGATCCAACACATCACTGTGGGTTGCAAGGTGATCACCCAGACTGAGTACACTCATAGACATGACCAGGTAGCCAGGATAATACATCAGAAGCTAGCGAGGAAATACCAGTTGACCCTAGAAAGTGTACCATAGAACAAGTACGAACTCCAGGCAGTACTAGAGACCCGAACCCACAAGCTGTACTGGGACCGTGCCATAATAACAGATAAGACCATCCCGAAACAGACCGGACATAACCCTTGTGGACAAGATGGAAAAGGCTACCTACCTGATTGACATAGCGGTGTGCCCAACACTAGCAATGTCTAGAAAACCCATGAGGAAAAAATTAGGAAGTACACGAACCTGAGGCATGAAGTCAAGGAGATGTGGCATATGCAAGAAGTATTGACCATCCCGATCATCGTGTCAACCACCAGTATGGTGCCAAAGACTCTACATAGCAGCAATAGGTCTCCCAGAGAACACCTACAAGGAACTCCAGAAAGTCGCGATTCTGAACACCTGTAGGATAGTCAGAGATTTCCTCGACCGACAGTAACATCAGACAATACAACCACCCTGTGTACTTGGTAGGCGTACTCGTCATGGAGTAGAATTCCCCAATCAGGGAGAAATAATATGAGCAACAATAATAATAATAGAACTCTTGTAGACAAGAAGGAAAAGGCTACCTATATGATTGACATAGTGGTACCCAACACTGGCAGCCTGCAGAAAGCCCATGGGGAAAAATCAGGAAATACACAAACCTAAGACAGGAGATCAAAGAGATGTGGCATATACAAAAAGTAACGTCAATCCCGATCATCGTGTCAACCACAGGTATTGTGGCAAAAACCCTACATAACAGCCTAGCAGCAATAGGTCTGCCAGATCACCTGTAGGATAGTGAGAAAGTTCCTCGACCAACAGTAACACCAGACATAACAACAACCACCCTGTGTACTTGGTAGCAATACCCATCGCGAGGAGAAACCCCCAATCAGGGAGAAATAATATAAGAGCAATAACCCGTTTGTAATTAGATGCAATAACAGAAAAGCCCAATAAACCGGAAAGTGCAAATTGTTTTTGTTTTATGGTCGTGACCTCCAGAAACATGCTTTAGAAAAATATCAAAAAGGCGTTCAAAATTGATTCTTATGACGGGAACATATGATAACTATGAAAGCGTAGTGCAATTTCCATAAAAAATATGATCTTTTAGAGGGATAAATAGCTTAGTAAAATAGCGAAATTTTCAACTTCCAAGGACTTGGAACGAATTACAAAAAAAAAAAAAAAAAAAAAAAAAAAAATGCGGTTTTGGGTTCACATTATGATATTCTCAGGATACTTCCATTTATTCCTACGGGGTGCAAAATACGTCTCCACGAATTTTTTAAGTTTCCACCGGCCGGCAAAAACATACGTAAAGTCAAATTTCTGTAAGTCAAGTAAATTACACTGGTGTGCAAAACTTAAGGACGAACGCTATTTCCTAAGGTTACAACTACAAAATCTTTACTTAAAGTACTCTTTACTGATGAGACTGGATTCAGTCTCAGCAGCGATTCTGGAAGTCAGCTAATCTGCCGAGAGGTTGGCACACGGTATCACCGCTCCAACATCACTGAAAGGGACCGATGTGGCGGTCGAGGTGTCCTCGTCTGGTGAGGCGTTATCTTGGATGGAGGTACACGACTCCAGACACTGGAAGGCGGTACTGTAACTGGTGCACCCTACTGTACTGAGGTAATCCTTCCCCTTGGCGTCTGTTCCGAGGTGCAATTGGCCTGGTGCAATAAACTCGAGTTCGTGTTTATGGATGATAACGCCACACCCCATCGCACTGCAGCTGTTGATATGCTTTTGGAAGTGAGGACATCGTTCGTATGGATTTGCTTGCCCGTTTCCCAGGATCTAAATCCCATCGAACACATATGGGACACTCTGGGGAGTCACCTAGTGGCACATCCACATCCACCAGAAAATGTTCACCAACAAGAACATATCAACAACATTGTTCTAAGTATGGACAGACGGTGCAAAGCCTGCATCGATATTAGGGGTGACCATATCTCCTACTGAGGACCACCTCTTCCCTTTGTTCCGTCTCTGGCACTGATGGATCTATATCATGGCAGCCAGTTCTATGTTGCCACTTTTGAATAAAGTCGCTCTGTACCGTTTTGTTTCCGTTGTGTCGGTGTTGTTTCCTTCATTTCTGTACCTCTCGAGGTTCCCTTTGGTATGCTTTTCCCATATCCAGGCCGCTCCTATGAGAAGCTACATGAGAAAACCTGACTGGTCCTTAAGTTTTGCACACCAGTATATGTAAGTCGGGGTCTTCCTGTACTGATTTGCCTTTTCTCCCTTCATGTTCCAGCAGCTCTACATCCTTCCTAAAATATGGCCTCCAGACCTGTATGCAGTACTCAAAATGTGGCCTGACCATTACCTTATACACGGAATCAATCACCTCCTTATCCCTGCTAGCAAAATTCCTATATCATTGGCAGAACACCATGAGCTACTCTTACAGCCTGTCTGCAATTCTCAGAAAACTTCATAACTGACTGCAAAATTACTCCCAGGTCTTTCCACTAACCTGAGTGTAATACAGTACAAATGGCGTGTTACCCTGGGTTACTGCTACCCAAATGCAGTACTTTATATTTTTCAATGTCAAACTTCAATTTCCACCTCTCAGCCATTCTACTCAACTTTTCTAGATCATGTTGCAGCAGTATACTATCATTGCCAACATTCGTATCATCTGCAAACTTATACATTAACCCTGATATAATACCTTCATCAATATCATTGATAAATACAGAAAACAACAATTGGCCAAACACCGAACCCTGGGGGACTCCACTAATAACACTAGTCCACGAAGGGCGTGTCCACTGATTACCACTCTCTGCCTTCTCCCACACAACCATCCTTTTATCCATTGTAGCAACTTGCCCCTAATGCCATACTGCTCCAATTTGTACAATAGCTTTCCATGCGCAAACGTATCAAAAGCTTTCCTAAAATTCAATTATACTATTATTGTATATTATCAAAATTATTTTTGCATCCATTTCCTTTGTGACTACATCATAACATCCAATCAAATTTGTCAGACAAGACTTTCCCTTAACAAATCCATGCTGTGTCTGAACTATAACTGCATTCTTGTCTAGATGATCCTGCATTGCTTCTTTAACCAGTGACTCCATTATTTCCCTGGAACAGAAGTTAAACTAACAGGTCTGTAATTACTCATGTCACCCCCTGATCCCCCCTTGTGAATTGGGGACACATTTGCTCATCTCCAGTCCATGCGGACCTCCCCCTGAATCCAAGGAAACTTTCATAATTATGGCTAAGGGTTTTTGTCTTTCTTATATTCAATTTCAACAATTTCTCCTCAACTTTGCTCTGAGTTATTACATAATCATTTAGCTCCTTGTCAGAGTTTGTTAAGTTTCTGGCCCACACTTCCCTAAAAACTTCCTCACGTGTGAATGTAGATGCAAAATTCTCGTTCGGTTTGTCAGATACCTGGGCACGATCATCAACACTCGAGCCATCAATAATAAGTGGGCCAATCTGATTCATCCCCTTCCTTCTAGAGTTTATATAAGTAAAGTCAGCTTTGCTGTTTTTCTTTGCATCCTTTTTCAAAGATTTCTCATAATCTGCCTTCGCGTCTCTAACCTCTTTTGTGACTTAATTACAGACTTGCTTAAATCTACCAGTCTTCTCTTTCACCTGATGATTTATATCCATCCCATGCATTTTTCTTCTCTGCCGCGAGTCTCATTAGTTCATCTGCCCTCCATTTAGGCTTAAACCTTAAACACTATTTCTTAGTTGGTATGAAAAACCTTGTAGCTTCCAAGGTTACTTCCTTGAATGGTTTCCATTTAGAATTTGCAGTTGGTAACATCATCAGTTGGTCCTACAGTAAAGAATTTAAAAACTGTCTTAGACCACCACAGTCACCTTTACGAAAGAAAAAACCCTTCCCTTTACCCCTGACGTAGTGACATCTAATAAATCTTGCATCACCAAACTGTGATCACTGCCACCTAATGGTTCCTTTATCTGCACATTCTTAATGCATGAAGAATCACTGCGAATAATCAGATCAAGAGTATTACTTCCTCTATTTGCATCTCAAACCTGCTGCTGTAGAAAGCAATCATCCAATAAGTACACAAAAGCCTTGCTAGTGTGTGTGTGTGTGTGTGTGTGTGTGTGTGTGTGTGTGTGTGTGTGTGTGTGACCAACCACAAGTCCCAGTCAATATCTGAAGTTAAAATTCCCCATTATAAGCCAATCTTATTTAGTGGCCCACTATTTCTCTATACAGTTGTGCACTTTACTCAGAGTCATTAGGTCTATAACACCATCATTAGGTCTAAAACCGACTCAACGTTGCAGTGTCTACCCATGTCAGCTGGATGCACTTCCTTAGATTTTGTGTTTCTTAACTAAGAGACCCCCTCTTTCGTTCCTATTTGACTATCCTTTCTGTACACAATGTACGCCCTAAATTCCAAATCTGCATTCCTTATATCTGTGTGATGCCACGTGTCTGATTTACCAACAATATTCGTTTTTGATGTCACGACCACAAATTCATCAAATTTATTTACTAAACTTCTAGCATTGGTGGACATGCACCTGTTCTTTTTCTTAGTTATCCTATCTCAGCCCATGTATTTACTTGTTCCATGATAACTCCCAGCAGTCCTGGAAATTCACAGCACCTTGCTTTCCAGGCTGCTGCTCCTTTTAATAGTGCAAGAATTATTTTCACCTCTGCCTGCAGCTACTGTTAATCTATTAGTCTGTGAACCCACCTCCACAAGCTAGCAGTTTTCCCACCTGCCTATCACTGCCAGAAATGCATTAGCAAATATTCTTGCACCCTCTCTATTTAAGTGTATTCCGTCCCTGTAGGCAGTCTTTCCTGTTAACAAGCACAGACCATGCTGAAAAAAATTCTACCCCATGAACCTTACACAATCTCTTCATTTCCGAATTGATTGGTAAGGCTCTCGTCGTATACTCCCTCGTATCGTGTCTGGCCAGAATTGCAGACATTTCAAATTTAACCCTAACTTGCAATTTTTTCTCAAAACTGACTTGTTAAGTAAGTCTGCAGATCTCCTACACTTAATGTCATTAGTGCCAACATGTACAACAGTATGACCCTTTGTAACCTTAAAAGATCTGCCCTACGTCAACTTTTGCTCCTGGCAGACATGCCCTGGTCCTTTTCCTCCTATCCTTTTTGCGTGATATATTTTCCATCTCCTTGATAATAGAACCATCAACAATAACTAGCTCCTGTTGGGACCAGCGCATTCTGCCCTAAAGATTGCCATTGTGTTGCCTGATGCACAATAGTGAGCTCTGGCATTCAGTTGGACAGCTGAGAGCTTGATGGGCCTCCCATTTTAATTCCTTTGAGGGCATCTACTCTACTCTCCAATCTCTCATAAACACCCATCAGAGCGCGAGTTGTCACCTAATTTCTTGACACTCTACACCTAGCATACACAAAGACTTCTTTTCATTTCCAGATCATAGGGATAGTTAATGATCATTGCCAAGTAGCACTCCTTTGGTAATGATCTATTGGCCTTGAACAGGCTTCTGGAATGGTCAGAGAAGTGGCAGCTATCTTTTAATGCTGCTAAATGCAAGGCCACTTGGGAAATAACAACCTACAGATAAATTATACACTTGGTGGGGATGAATTAAAAACAGCGGAGGAGGAAAGGGATCTGGGAGTTACAGTATGAGCAGATATGAAGTTTTCTGAACAGTGTAAACAGGCAGCCATGAAAGCCCATAGTGTTCTATCGATTATTTATTGAACTTTATCCTATAGAGATAGGGAAGCCATAATCGTACAGTATAAGGCAATTGCAAGACCACATTTGGAACACTTTGTTGAAATATGAACACAGTATTCCAAATATCTGAAAAAAGACATTGAGCTTCTTGAAAGGGTACCAAAGATCGGCAACTCGAATGGCGAGATCAGCTGAAGGATGACTGTATGAGGAAAGACTCCGATATGTGGGCTACAGAGTTTGGCAACCAGGCTCTTCAGAGGTGACCTAATTGAGGTTAACAAGGCACTTAGAGGGATTAGTAAAATGAATGAAGGTGGAATTCACTGTTTTAAAGAGTTACATAATTTGGGGGGGGGGGGAATTAATTCAAATTACAGAGGTTGAGGTTTGGATTAGATTGTAGGAAGTTTTCTTTTAGTCAGCGAGTCGCTGACTAAAAGAAAACTTCGCTGGAACAAGTTACCCTCGCAGGTAGTTGAGGCTCACAGTTTGAATAAATTCAAAGGTCAACTGGATACTTACCTGTGTGAGGAAGGTTGCATATAATTTGTTTTCTTATCTACTTTTTTTTTTTGTTTTTTTATATAATATTCTCATAAGGGACTATAATTTCTCATGCATTACGGTTAAACAATTAAGTGAATTGTTTAGCCATCATAATATATGTGCGCTGTGTTTTTTTCATAATGCTTTTTTCTAACGCTTTTTCATTAAAAAAATCAACAAATTACACTAAAGCCATTTTCAACGTCAACACTGGAATCACACCCGACCTATGAACCACAAAATTACCTAACCCACTTTGAGGGTAATTGGTAGGTACCTGAGTCAATGCAACACTATTTTCAGGTAAGGGTGTAACATGTTATAATCAAAACCTCTCATTCTATTATAGCAAATCCATCCCAGCTAGCCACACTAAAATGCACGTGTTAAAATTAGATAGTCTAAGCCGGGCATGTCAACTGAAAGCCCTCTGATGATTATTGCGGTTCCCCCCCACCAACTAGTCAACTTTCATGGATTAAACCTATAAGAAAATAATGATCAATCATAACACCTAAACGAAATACTCTAATTTAAAATTTAAGTAAAATTCATAACTTACACAAACCTTCATAAACGTTGACGGTCATGAGATCACACATTTTTATTCAAGGGGGAAATAAGTGCAACATGTGAGCCTCCAGAGAACCCTTTGTGCTACTTACTATACTCCCCTCCCAAGAATTGTTTGTGAAACCCACAAGCACTTCTCTGTTTGGCACCCTGAACTTTCTGAGCCAAATGGCGCAAAAGTAAAGGCAAGGAAATACTTATTCTAAATGTTTTACGCATACTGGAAATTATGAAACTGTCAGCAAAAGAAAAACTTAATTGAAAATACACAAAAAAATTACACAGGCAAGAAACAAATATATCTTCACGCTATCCTTTAAGTGTCCTCTTTGAGGAAGAAACGAAGCAACTCGTTAGGGATACTGGGGCAATCTGTTACAACTAAATGCCATTACTTCCATGCTAGGTATCCCCCATTCAGAGTGTACATTGTACCATGTTTTCCCACCTAATACAGTTTAATATTTTATTGGTTTTATATTCTGTATTTTGCCTTCACTCATTAAAACTGAAAAGTCAGAACATTTTCTTGTCACTACTTGTGCATACACATATAAAATATGTCACTTGCAAAACTATCACACTACCAGGTCCGCATTTGTGGGGGAGCACCTTAGCAGTTGGGAGCCTAGGTTGTTAAAGGGTAGGATAGGGCTGAGCTTGAAAATCTCTCTGAGGGCACAGAATTTATAGTTACATCTCTGCTAAAAGTGAAATAATTATAAATATTTTTGTACAGATGATGGTGACCATGTCATGTCATACCAACTGAGTGTTTTTAATACGGTTGACTTATACAGGCGAGCTTTGCCTAACATGGAAGATGTGATCTTCGCAATTCTGTGTTAAAACAAAAATCTGCATTTGTTAAGGGCACGTTTATAAGGAAAGTCAGCACCACAAAACAAATTTTAATTCTCTCTTTTAATTGGGCGATAGAATGCTTGTTTCAGAGGAATCAGGCCTCTGTAGTCGAGTGATCACATGCAAGGGTACAGCAGTACACACATTGAGTTGGCCATGGTTTTACCCTATGTGACTGCTAGATATTCAGATCAGCGAATAGTGGACCAGAGAAGGACCTTCATCGTGAAACACCTGATAGCTCTTGTAATCTTGGAAAACATCGAGCAGGACGAGAGCAATCAACTACAAAGAATATCGACAACATGGAACCAGAGGAGGAAGAGTAAGAAGAAATACGACCCACAGCAGCCGAAGAGCAAAGAGACGAGGTCATGATATCCATAATAGCAGTGCAGTGGAAAAATGCCCTGATAGAATTCGAAGGAATGGATCGCACAATACCGTTGTGATACCGAAACAGAGACCCAGTATAATCCTGTGAAGAATCACAGACAACCTCATACAGCAAATAATATCCCATTCCCTCAACAACAATGGTGTAACACTGGATGCCATCCACATAGCCGTATACTGTGTTGCCATAGCAGCCATTAGATTTAATGGGAGAGAAACGAAACGAGAGATCATCAGCAGAAGAAACGAAAAAACAAGGAACAGCAAGCTTGGGAAAGAATTCAGCAGAAGATTGAAGAATTAAGAGGAGATAGCCCAACTGACTGGTACCAATGGGGTAAAAGAAGTAAGAAATTAATTGGAAAAGCGAAGAGCATCGTCAAGAGACACAAAGTCCGCAGCAAACATGAGACCAAAATCAGAGAATACTTAAATAATACACACTGAAGCAGAACCTCCTCACACTCAGCAAGATATTACGCCAATACAAAGAGCTCCCAGAAGAAAACAAAACCGAATCTTTGACGAAAACCAAAGAGCTTTCGACAGGGATACCGGACAAGAAGGAAACGGACCACCAGAGCAAAAGACGATCGAGGAGTTCTAGGGCAACATATGGGGCAGTGAAGTAAGATATAACAGCTGTAGAGCCCTGAATAGAACTAGAATGAAAGAAAACCAAGGACATACAAGAGATGAGAGTGTGGGAGATTCTGGAGGAAGAAATAGTCAATTAGAAACTCCCACAACTGGCGAACCCTAGAAATAGATAAAGTTCAGAGCTTTGGTTGATGTAGTAGGGTTTTAGGAGCATCAGCAACTAAGGCAATATTGATCCGAACCCACAATTTACAGAGAGTAATTACTGTCTGTAAATTGTACCTGAAAGATAAAGACCAAGATACAAGAAACCGAGCATCGTTGGGAGACAGGTTGATCAGCTGTCTCCTGACAATGTATAACATCCTGACCAGCTGCATAAACAAGAAGATATCAGACCATTTGAAGAGCCAGAACATCATGGCCGAAAAACAAAAGACGGTTGACAATACCACTAAAAAAAACTATTATATTTAGGCCACCCGAATAATAAAATTCATCTGCCGTGCTGTTTTCTATATCTGTTAATTGCGTGTGTTCTATGGTTGATTTGTCTGTTTGCTGGACGAAAAACTTTGCTATCTACGCCTGAGACCGATTAACTCAGCTACGGAGTAAAAAACGCCCATTTAAGTTCCTCACGTCATCGACGGGATTCAAACCCGGACCGTTTCCACCCGATGTGGGGAGGACGGTAACGATACCACTGTGCTATACACGCAGAATGACGATACCACTGTGCTACACACGCAGAATGACGATACCACTGTGCAGACATGGCCGAACAGCAGAAAGGATGCAAGGAGCAAACAGCCATTGATGCCGCAATTATAGAGCAAGCCTACAAGAAGCGCCGCAACCTGTAGACAGCTTAAATGGATTACTACAAGACCTTCGACTCTGCACCTCATAAACTGGTGTGCAAAACTTAAGGACCAGGCAGGTTTTACCTGTAGCTTCTCATAGGAGTGGCTTGGCTATGGGAAAAGCATACCAAAGGAACCTCGTGAGGCCCAGAAAGGATGAAGGAAACAATAACGGAAACAAAACGGTACAGAGCGACTTTATTCAAAAATGGCAACATAGCACTGATACAGATGAAACACTGCCAAAGATGGAACAAAGGGAAGAGGTGGTCCTCAGTAGGAGGACCACCTCTTCCCTTTATATGGCAACCCCTAATGTCAATGCAGGCTTTGCACTGCCTGTCCATACTTAGAACAATGTTGTTGATAAGTTCTTGCGGTAACATCGTTCATTCCTCTGTCAGCGCCATCTTCAGCTAGTGATCATGTTCTGGTGGATGTGGACATGCCGCTCGCCGTCTCCCATATGACGCCCCATACGTGTTCGATGGGATTTAGATCGTAGGAAACGGGCAGGCCAATCCATACGAACGATGTCTTCACTTTCCAAAAGCATATCAACAGCTGCAGTGGCGTTATCATCCATAAACATGAATTCAGGGCCAATGGCACGTCAGAACAGACGCACATGGGGAAGGATTACCTCAGTACAGTTGCGCGCACCGGTTACAGTACCGCCTTCTAGTATCTGGAGTTGTGTACATTCATCCAAGAGAGCATCTCCTCAGACGAGAACACCTCGACGACCATATCGATCCCTTTCAGTGATGTTTGCGGGATGATGCCATGTGTTAACCTCTCGCCAGATTAGCTGATGTCCAGAATCGGTGCTGAGACTGAATCTACTCTCATCAGTAAAGAGCACCTTACCCCACTGTACTGCTGTCCAGTCCTTTTGTTCGATGCACCACTGTAAAAGGTGTCTCCGATGGGCAGGTGTTAAAGGGACACAGCGTACTGGCCGTTGGGCAAAAGTACACCTTTGTGGAGTCGCCTGGCCACAGTAAACCGCGATATCCTGCATCCTGTGGAGCTGGTTTGCAATGGATCCCGCTGTCTGGTGTCGGTCCCTCTTAGCCTGTAGAAGTATATAGCAGTCATCATTTGGCGCTGTTTTTCATGGACGATCACCAGTGGTCCTTCGCACAGCTGTACCTATCGTTCTAAAGGCAGACCACCACATCAGACAATGCTATCGGCGATACCGAACTCTGCAGCCCCACTCCTCGCACTTCGAGCTTCCCAATTATTCGACCACGGGTAGCTGCTGAACTACTGCATTTATCTGTTTATGTGCACCCTCTCATCACAATTCAAATTTTTTCATGTGTACCAGCTTTCTACTGAACGGCCACAGTTATGCAAATCGTCACAGTCTGTTTCGTTTGATTTTGTGGTTGTAAACTTTAGAAATTGTTGGTCCTTAATTTTTGCACACCAGTGTAGTCTGTGAATCTCAAAAATCTATCAGTTTTCTGACCCACCTAATACTGCTTCGGTAGCATCAGCAAATATTCTTGCACCCTTTCTATTTAAGTGTATCCCATCCCTATAGAAGCAGTCTGTCCTCTTAGCAAGCACATACCATGCTGGAAAAAATTCTACCCTGTGAACCTTGCACAATCTCTCCAGGACCGAATTGATTGACAAGTCTCTCATCATATATTCCCTCCTATCGTTCCTGGGCAGAATTGCAGGCACTTTCAAATTTAACCCTAACTCACGGCTTTTTTCCTGTACTTGTTAAGTAAATCTGTAGATCTCTTATTCTTAAGGTCATTAGTGCCAACGTGTACAACAATATCACCTATTGTGCCCTTAAAAGATGATATCTCCTGTACAATGTCATCAACTTTTGTCCCTGGCAGACATACCCTGGTCCTGTACCACCTATCCTTTTTGCATAATATATTCCCCATCTACCTGACAAAAGAGTCACCGACAATAACTAGTTCCTATGGGACCAGTGCATTCTGCTTTGGAGATTGCCACTATAGTGACTCATGCACAGGAGTGAGCTCTGGCATTGATTTGGGCAGCTGAGAACTTGATGGGCCTCTCAGATTAATTTCTTCGAGGGATTTACCCTACACCTCAAACTCTCATAGACGCCCATCAGGGACGCTGAGTTGCCACCTAATCTCTTCACAGTCTCTGCACCTAGCATACAGAAAGACATTCTTCCTTGGCTAGATCATGTCCTGTTCTAGACAGGTCTGAAAACATTTCACATTTTGAGCATTGTTTTAGACTGTGATGCATTGGAGAATCGCTCCCTTCGATTCTCCCATAAGCCACAGCACTCTGCTATTCAGTGAATGCTGCTTTGCTGCTTTAGTCGGTCATGATTCCATTAAGTATAATTTAATTAACAATGAACTTTAATAAGATTAATAAATTTTACTTATTGATAATACTATACTAATCTAACAGATTTCTAATACAGTGCTATGTTTTTCGCTATCTAGTTTTATATTAAACCTTATGCTGTTCTGTATCGTATAACAATGGTGGAAAGTTACAAACATAAAATCTATGGACACTGAGTATTAACTTTAAAAATCGCTATCTAAATTCAAAAATAAACTAATCTAAATTCAAAAATAAACTAATCTAAATTCAAAAATAAACTTTATAGTTCTAGCTTGGCTAGAACTATAAAGCTACTTATAGAAAATAATTTAGTATAACAATAAATCAATAAAATGACTAAATATAAACTTAGCATTTGCCGGAGCAGCAAAAATCGTGGTCAACGTCATAATAACCTCGAAAGATACAATGAAGGCCACGGAATCTTGGTGTTTAATTAACACATTGCTATAAGTCCATTTCTTCTGCTTGCTTAGAAAGACTGGCAGTGTACACTGGCAGTGTTCTTGCGCAGCTATCAAAAAATTGGCTTTGGTTTTTTTTTTTTAGGAATATACCCACCCAGTGTGTATATTCCTGGTGGTAAGAAATATCCGTATTTACCACTAGTAGGGCTGGCTTTCGAGTTATTCTCGACGGCAATTCATCACATGCACAAACACTGATTGGACGTTTCCCCGATGCGCTGTCGTCTTATAAGACTCTTATGATCTATTCAGTATTCATAGTCGATGACGACGGACCTGTCTTTAGTTAGAGCACGTTATCAAGTACAGAGTCACCGTTATGTTCTTGGAAAGAGCGGATGCAAATTTCATTTCAATGCGCACATTTCTACAATGTATAGAGCTCAAATGTTCGCCGACTGCATTCTGATCTGGCGTTAAATCGAAAGCATAAAGAACATTGTCTTCTGAGTGTTCCAAATATGACACATCTTTTTTTAGTTCCATTTGTTTAAAGCTGTAATACCCGTTCTTGTAATCAGGTGTAAAAGGTATAGATGGATATTGAACACCATCTGCAGTCAAAAGCCAGTAACACAAATTGTAATGGGAAAAATTAAACGGGTTGCTTTTAAATGATCCATTGAAGATTTCTCTCGCCACAATACCTACGATTAGACGGGCTGGAACCTGGCCCAGATATATGTTGTCTCAGGTCGAATTGTTCATCCCTTTGGAAACAGAAAAATAAATAACGCTGACTGTTAATCAGGTAAACAAGCGGGTCTTTTCTAAAAGTCGTGTGAGCAAGTTGAATCTGTGGGTTCAACTTAACTTTGAGGAAAAAAAGACACGCTTCTCATATGTGTATTTTCGCCATGACATCTAGAGATAACAGGCAAAATTCTGTTGAATTGCGAACCATTCTCAGGCGAAGTGACAGGTTGTTAACGATATATTTGGCTTGGTGCCACAAATCTAGTCTGAGTCGACCCAACAGTTCAACAGTTTTCGACTTTGAAAAGAACTTTATCCGTTGTTGTATGCCTTTATCAGCTCAGGAAAGCATCGATTCCACGTCACAAACATTGTCTTTAGTAAACAGCTCTGTACTAAGTTGAGAGTTTTTAGCACCGCTGTCAAAGTTCAGAAGCGTTTTTAAATAGGCTCTACAAGAGTATGTATCTGAAGCTGGGTTGACAAGCTTATCTTGTACAAAAATATCGAAGTGGCTAAACAGAGAGTGGAAGAAATCATTAACAATGCCCACATTCTCTTGCACGTCTTTAGCGTCAGCCTGTGTGAGCTGTACTTTGAGGCGTAAATAAATTTTTCCTAGATCTAGATATTCTTCAGACATTCCCGGAATGAAAAATTCAATGGGCCCTATCATGTCAACAGAAGGAATAATCACAAAACACAGATTAGTTGTGGGTTGGGTGAACAGATCCAGTTCAGACATCAGTTCCATTATTGATAAATATCTTGGTGTATTCGGCATCTACCTTCTTTCTGATTGCGGACCTTTTGCTTAATGGCTTGTCCCACTTCTGATGCTCGATTTATAAATGCTCGCTTCACGGGCACTCCAGAAATAACATCGTCGACCGTATTATGCCCGATTGACAGCACCTGGTGGCCAATGAACCTAGCAGCTGGTTTAAGAAATGGAGAAAGAAATGTATAGGCTTAACGGAAAAGGCTCTCTGGATCGGGGGTCCCGGCAAAGTACGGACTACCACCAGCCTGTACCCTGTACGTAGGTATGCATCGCTGTCAGAAATGCAGCTAAATGAGGGTTTTCCCTCCTCTGAATGGGAAAAGCTGACCGCTGTCTATACGAATTTGGATATGGAGTGGAAAGTTGAAAACAGCAAAGGGTAATAATCTAGATGTGAGAATTCGCCTTTTTCTGAAAGGTACAATCTGTAAAAGGGGTGTCTTAATATTGCCTACAATCTGGCCTACGATCACGTTGCTGTAAACGAAGTACAAGTTGACACCCCTATTTATATCGCATGGAAACTTAGATCTCACAGTCCCTTCTAAGTAGCGGCCTGTGCTGTCAAAGCCTATCTTCCCTAGACCTGTCTTTGGGAAACGACGATACACACTGCATTCGATTTCGAGAGACACAAAACCATGGGTATTTACATTTGCCTTAATATCGGCAACAACATTCATCATAGCCTGTAGGATTTCGGAAACACTACTGTAATTATTGTGGGGAATTTTACACTCACGTCGGGTGCCACTTAACTCGGTCTGAACAACTTTCAAATCTATGTTGTTGTTAAGACTACACGTGTTCGACCAATTTGGAAGAATTTTCCTGCTCTGTTCTGGTTTTTTCGTATTCTGGTTCCAAAATGTAAAATTCTGTGAACTCCGCCCAGCCTTCGGAAATATTATTCCAAAAATTAGGAATGCGGATTTCTGCTAATGTCACTTCCCTGTGAGCGTCACTGCATTTGGCAAAACAACCGTAAAATTTGACTGGGTGTTCTCTGGATATAGGTCCATACAAGGGTTACTTGGCAGTGTTAATAGGAACATCTTTCTTTGGTACTGACCCAGGAGCTATAGGAGGCAGGATATCCGAGCCACTTAACCAGTAATTGACGCTGCCCGCGTCTTTTTCTCTCAAGTACCTTTTTAATGAGGGGAAAAGGTCTGCAGGCAGCTTGTCTTTGAGATTAACTCTGTAATTGCTGCTCTTTCACTCTGTACACAACGGGCTGTCTTAGTTTCAAAACTTGGGAAATTGTGAACACTTCACAGCTTCAGTTACCCCACAATCCTTTGTGAAAGGGATGAGACTGCTTAGCATGATACGATCACCGATCGTATCATGCTAAGATTAAATTTAGGAATCTGCACTTTAGTCTTTTTCAAATACAATTTCCGATAAACATCTTCATTAAGCAATGTGACATCTGCAGGAGGCATCCCGATGGTGTGATGTGTTGTGCGTTTATAAGTATCGACAATGTCTGGAAGCACATGAACATGTTTCTTACTTTGAGAATAAGTTACCATTTGAATATTTTTTCTTTCAGAGTTCTGATGAAACGCTCTGCTATTGCTGCCTTTTTTCAGATCTAGTCGTATGGAAATTAATGTTAAGAGACTTAAATAAAGCCTTTACGTTTATTTGTCAACTCCTTTCCTTGGCCTGGTTAAGATTGAAAGGTATTTCTTCTTTCAAAATAGATCTGAATGACTTAACCATTTGTTGTAACGTTTTATTTTTAAGTGCTCTCACCCAAACATATCTTGAAAAGGCGTCGATACAAACGAGAATATATGATATACCTCCGTTCTCTTTAGAGAGATTGGAAACGTCTGCGAAATCGCACTGAATTGTATCATGAAGTCAGGGAACTACTATCTTGTTTCTGGGAAAATTAACTCTTTGTGGACTGTGTCGCACATAACTCGGCTGGCTTGCCAAGTACTCTTTCATGATACGACTGGGTAACGTTGTATGTCTTTGTAATGCCGTAACACCACTGAAACTACCCACAATGCGAGGGTCGTTGTAATCATCTAACATCTTGTTCTTTTTCGGATAGAGGAAACATACGAAGAAGACTCGCAGCAATCTTTATATTAATATGGTCCTTATATATTAATAGCGCTGGGAGCCTTCTACGACATGCCACTGATGGAGGGCTTACAGAGAAGTGTGAATGAAAGAAAAGAATCTACAGTTGTAAAAAAGGTCAATGAGCATTCCTCCCTCATTGTAATTTTGTATATATTTTTTTTCACCAAAATAAAATTTTTTTTTTGCAAATATTATGTGTCTGCGTGACATCCTGCAGATGCTGCGTCTGCAATGCAGACGTGGGGCAGCCCTCTTCACCCACAGCATAACTACTCCAAAATAAATCTCCCAAAAGATGCAGGGACGGCCCACCCTCCACATCATAACCACCCCAAAATAGACCTTCCCAATTAAGATCCACAATGCAACACAACACGGTTAACGCTAAATTATTCACAAAATTCACTTTGACGTCACAACTGATACATTTAAAGACTGCATCTAACCCAAATCTAACGGGACCTGCACAGCCATGAGGAAATGTCAATGCCCACCGAAACACAACCCCAGATCGAGCCCTGACCCGAAAATTAAAATTTGAAATGACAACTAACGCCATCTACAGAGAGCAAAACAATGCCAGAAAAATAAACATTTTTTTTTCCTGAACCCCCTCAGGCCATGGTCAAGTCAAACGCATGTACTGAGAAGCATTCAGTTCAAAACCCACCCCATTACTACTACCCTATTATTCTTTTTTTGTATTTGGTCACTCATCCTGCTTGATGTTTTGCAATGTTGCAGGAGCTATCAGGTTCTTCGTGACGATGCTCCACTGCTGTTTATCTATTTGCTGTTCAATGACCTGATCTCTTGAGATTTGTTCTGACCGCTTATTGCGTAATTTAGCCCTGTATATTGGTCTTGGTTAAGTCGTAGTATGCTCATATGATGAAGGTATTCATTTCAATGCTATACTTCTTGCCTTGGCATTTCTTCCAATTCTGAATGTTTACTAGTACAGGTGCTGGGTGGTTTTGCCTTTTCTGTGTGGTAACTATAACGTGAAAAGCACCACTTCCTTCACTGTTTTCCCAGATTTGCCACGTTGTAAAAACTGCTCATAAAAATTCCTCGTCTCATCAATTGGATTCGATCTGAGGGTCTTTTCCAGCTGATGTGGGAAGGACAGCAATTACATCAACTCTGCTATGCACGAGAACAAAATTAAGAAGATATACCCCACTGTCCATGTGGTAACACAGTACCATCTACCAATGACATAAGGAACTTTTATGGGCTTTTTCCATTCTATGACCAATTTAGTATGTCTCAGGCGTCGATATTGAGATGTTCCCTCTCAAAAGTCGGGTTTTCCGAACAACAGATCAACCATAGAACACGTAATAAATAAACATAATACACTTGGGTAATCGAACTAATATTCCCAGTGCCCCTACTGTGACATTTATATTTTTTAGATATACTCCACTGCGTTTTAATTGAAATATGCCCTCTATATTTATATATCTATTGGCAAAAAGCTTTAAACACATAAGTTATCTCGCAAATATCTAGTTTCCAAGTGGTATTAAGTGTTTAATGGTAAGAACACTCTTTTGTTTTACTAACTAATCCTGTTACTCTTATAGAGAAAATTTCTTGCAACCGACACACTAGAGTTAAAATGAACTGCAGTGTAATTGCATATAAAATAAACATTAAAACGAAATAATTAAAATGCAAATTTAGTAAAACAAATCTGATTATAAGGTTAAAATACAGGAAGTAAAATACAGTACTTGTATCCCATAGCCAAATGGTCAGTCACTAGGGTTGTTTGTCAGTTATTTGGTTTTTAGCAACTAAGGCCATATTGCTCCGGGATATGCGGTGGTCATTCCCTGACCTTTCCGCATCCTCCGTATTTGGTAGTCACGGGCTCGAACCCTGGTCTATCAAGAAGCATGTGCTACGCCCTGCTGCTCCTGCCCACCTGGCACATGTACTTGTGCACTAGGGTGCACAAGTACATGTGCCATGAGTGACCAGGGTTCAAGTCTGTGACTGCTAAGCACGATGCTATTTCTTGTATCCTCTCTATCTTGTGAACTTCTTTCACCGTGTGGTTATCCTGGACAAAAAATGGAAAATGTATTTTAAATTTATTTTATGTAGCTTTCGAGGCATCAAGCCATGAGCACTGGAGGTAATTACGTGAGCAGTCAATGACTTGGATGTGACAACGTACATCAGTTTTATTGCTCACTTCAATATTTTTGAGCAACAGCAGAGTGATCAAAACTGAAGTGTCGACAGCCTCCCTCATACTCTGAAACGTAATCTTCTAACCCGGTAATCGTGTTGATGTAACATATCCAAAAATTCTGACATTTTAGCATTAGCAGAGGCATGTGATGCAAGAAAGCAAGCATAATTCAGTGAATTATGACCACTCATAAAAAGCAAATGCAACCTGTTGACCATGAGTGTGGAGTTGGTCGATCTATGTAGCATAGAAAAGGTGTCAGTGGTTCAGTAGGTAGTAAAATTCCAAGCGCAATGGGTAAAAGGAAGGATTTATCAGACTTTGATAAAGGACAGATTGTGGGAGCTCGATGAGCTGGTGCCTCAATTTCCCAAACAGATGAACTAGTGGGATGTTCAAGAGCTGCCATAGTTAAAGTGTACAAGGACTGGCATCAGAATGGTCAAACAGTGCTATTTCTTGCTATTGTTATAAGTTATCTTGCAGATATCTAATTTCCAAGTCGTATTAAACAATGGAAAAACTGCAAATGTCAGCGAAAGGTTAAAGTTAGAGGTGAGTGCCGGGTCCGATGACTTGTACAGGCGCAGCACTGTTCAAAAGTTGACTACCCAGTACAACATGGGCTAACCAAGAACAATATCAGCCACGACCATGCACACACATATGGGTTATACCAGCATACGACCCCTACGGCATCCTCTCCTAACCAAGGTTCATCAGCGTAAAAGACTTGCCTGGTGCAAAGAACATGCAAGTTGGACATTAGAAGACTGGAAGGTGTGCTGGTCGAATGAATCGCGTTATTTATGCCACACCATGGATGGTCATGTACGGACCAACAACATGAGGCTCTTCATCCATCATGCATGGTATCAAAAATGCAGGCCGGTGGAGGCAGTTGTATGGTGTGCGGTATGTTTCACTGACAGGATCTTGGACTCCTGGTGCATGTGGAACAATGTATCACTGGTCTCTGCTATCGTCAACTGTTTGCTAACTGTATACAGCCCACTATGCCACTTTTTCCTGAATGGCGATGGTGTCTTCCAAGATGACAATGCACTGAGCCATCGGGCACTTGATGTGCAGAAATGGTTTGAGGAACTCAGTTGACTTCCAGCATATCGACTGGCCTCCGAGCTCCCCCAATATCAATCCCATAGTGCACTGGTGGAACACCATGGAAAGGTATATAAGGCATCTGGATACACCAATCACCTCCATACCTACATTGCTGACCGCATCACACAGCTTAGTTGGTAATACGTCCCAAACATTTCTGACATCTTGTTGAATCAATGCGTCAGACAGCTGCTGTATTGAGGTCAAAAGGAGGACCTACGAAGTATTAGGTAGGTGGTCATAATTCAGTGTATAGCACCAGCCAAAAAAATCCTTCCCATTCACCCATCCATTCACCCCAAATATTTGTTGGATGAATTTATTTAAGCTGTCAACTTCATCAGATAGAAGTTTGTTCCAGCAATCAACTACCCATTGGTGCCTAGTTTCCAGACACTGCAATTTGCAGAATTTAAGCTTTTCTTTGTAAGAGCAACCCTTTGTTCCATTCACCAATCTCATTGCCCTACTCTGTGCTCATTCCAGCAGCTCTACTTCCTTCCTAAAATGATGCATCCAGACCTGTGTGCAATACTCAAGGTGTGACCTGACCACTGCCTTATACAATTTTATACAGATAGTATGAATCAGAGCTGTACTACTCAATATGTTCTACGTTGATAATAATATTAGTAAAATAATTATTTTCCTAACAATCTTATACAATAAACGGAGCCAACTCATGGCTGTCAAAAGTGGATAAATGAAATAGGATGTTGTTGTAATTGGTTTTTAGGAGCATTGGCAACTAAGGTCATATTACTCTGTTTATGCTGTCTGTTAATTGCATGTGTTCTGTGGTCGATTTTGTTTTCTGGATGAAAAACCCAAGTTTGCTGAAGAAAAAACCATGCTATCTTCGCCCGAAACAGACTAACTTATCCACATTGAGAAAAAGCCCACAAAAATTCCTTCCATCATTGACATGACTCAAACTTGGGTCTTTTTCACCTGGTGTGGAGAGGACAGCAGACCTACCAACTGTGCTGAGGGCATAGAAAAGATAAATACACCTGACAATCTGCCCTTACCATTCATATCTCATTGTCTTTATCATTAGTTTGCAATGGTAGCACAGTGGAATCGTCACCATCCTCCCCACACTGGGTGGAAAAGGCCCGGGTTTAGGAATAAAAAAAATAAATTTAGTATTAACAAAATTTTAATTTTTGTTCAAAAGAATGTTGCACCGTAAATAATCACATCATATTACTGTACTAATAAATTAATTATGGAATAATTAACACTTCAATGGTCGGTTATTTTGTAATGCCATCAGTCACACGGACTACGGTCATCAAATTTAAAAATTCATTATTGCGCATGGGGATTGCTTTTTTTCATAAAAGGTGTTCTTGGTAATCTATTCAGAGATGTGATATATAACTTAAACATTTCTGGAAAAAAATGTGTCAAATTATCTGATGCTGAAATACTAATAGAAAATTTGTCAGTATTTCATTTAAGTTGAAGAGGCAATTTTTCTTTCGTTTTCAAAAGATGTTCATTTCCAACATCTCTATTTCTAAATAAAGCGTGCTATATACACTCAGTGTCACCGCTCCATTGCAACAGACTATGCCACACAGCTTGCAGCATAAAAAGCAGAACAGCTTTGTAGGCTAGGTACTGCAGAGGTAATTTGCACCTGGTTGTGCAAGCCAAAGTGATAAAGTAGCAGTTATAGGACATAGTAAAGATATCAGTTTAAAAAGGACAAAGTAAAAATATCAGTTTAAAAAGGACATGGTTGTGCGAGCTTGTGTGTTGGTTGCTTTCAAATTGCAAATGGTACGTTTTGCCGTTCCACTGTAGTTAAGGTGTTGAACGGGTGAAACAATCTTCCGCCAACAGAACTGTAAAGGATTATGCAAGGTGGATGTTCATGGTGAGCAAAGGTGCAGTGAATTGTATGGGCTCAATGGCAGGTCACTGTGTGATGCAATACAGTATGGGAAATGCAAGAACAATATCAGAAATGATGTGCCACACACTCAGATGTATAGAATTCCACAGTAGATGGACCCCCCACTCACTGCTGATCGTTGATAGTGAATGCTGTGGTGTCACCATGCTGGTTGAGTACTGGAAACGAGTGTGTCAGTAGGATGAGTCCAAATACCTGTTGTGATATGCTGATGGATGACTTCATATGTGATGCAAGCGACATGATTCTAATAAGCCATCATGCATGGTGCCCACTATCCAGGCAGGTGGCAGTGGTTGCTTAATATGGGGCATGTTTTGCTAGTAAGAACAAGGACCCTTGGTGTGTATGGACCAACTCACTGGTTGCAGTCAACTGTTATCCACCTGATCAATTTGGCCCCAAATTACTACTAACTCAAAGATCTCAAATCTCGCAGAAAATATGAATTAGAATAAGTTAGGAAAGTACTAAGAACTTCAGCCTGTAGATGCAAGTATCAATCAAAAGGAATAGTTTTAAACATGCTGAATGATTACTGTCCTTCATGTGATGACTCTAGGTTTAATAAACAGACTTTGCTTTATCATAACAAAGCATCTCAGCATTGGCATTAAAAAAAATAAAAAATCTTCCATTTAAAATAGATAAATTTTGGAAAACAGTATTTTTTTGAGTTCTCAAAAATTTTTTTTATTAATATTTAATTATTATATTTAACTACCTTCAAGATTACATTTACACACAGCTGAGATGGGCACAAATACACTTCAGCTCACAATGAAAATTTACATGCAAAAGTATTTTTTCCTGTTGAGTTGTAAGATGCATGCAAGGCACCAAAATAGCAAGATACATAGCAAAGTGTACAACTAGGTGGTAGTTGAGCCGATGCTTGTGATGTAGCTATTAACCATTCACTATTATAATCTTATAATTTATGATTAATTGTTTTCACAATAAAATAAACAAATTTTAGATAACGCAATGGGCCAGTAACTTTTTGGTAATGTTTATAGTAAATACAAACAAAAGCAAGAACAATGACTCTTTTTAATTTAAAAATTTTTATAATTTGTAAACTATTTAAACTCCAGATGGTGTACCTTCATGATTATGTGCCTTTGTGCAGTGTAGAACCTGCATTTGTTGACCTTAACTAAATGGATCACAATATGGTTTCATAAAGAAAAAACTTGCTAACTAACTGAACACTATTATGATGTGGTTATACAAGGTCATATACAAGAAACAATTTTGATATTATATGCACCTAACACTTAGTTAACTGTGTTCTTGGAAAACTGTATGTTAATTTCCCATATAAATTAATGTAATTTGTCGAGAGACATTACTAAAGATTTAAGAGCAAGTTCATTTTTTAAATTAAATATGAATAAATACAATTACTTTACATAACCGATAAACTAACCCTATTTGGAAAATTCATTCAAAGAAAGACAAGTTTTAACTTCTTTTCATCATAATCTTATAGCAAATAGTGAAATCAAAGGACTCTGACATTACTTCCAACTTCATTTTTCTTAAACTTTTAAGGTTTAGGCTCTTTGACAAGACAGTGAAGATTTTATCATCTCTTTCTTCAATTTGTATTTGTGCCTGCGACATCTGAGTCATCTCTATGAGACTCCACAACTCATTTAGATCTTTATTACCTGCTTCCAAGTTAAGATATTTGCCATAACTAAAATTTCCTGACATTTTCTTGCATTTCTTGGAAATTATCAGTCATGGACAAACTGCAAGCAAAGCTCTCTCCAACAATCCATTACAGTGGAGTGAATGATATCTTTCCACCTTGCAGCAATGTTTCTTATTGTCATAAGGATGCCATTCCTCATTCAAAACTGCATGAGTTTTTTTCTTCCAGTTGGTAACAGCAGTAATCTGAGCCACGGTCTCAAATTATACTACTTAAAGGCAAAAATAAACCCTTGATCCATATGCTGGAGAAGAGAAGTAGTGCTGAGGGGGGGGGGGGGAGATTTCAAATTCTTCAGTTGCACTCGTTCAGCATCCTAACCCTAACTCATGGTCAACAGATGGCATTCCTTCACAACTTTCAGTTATTTTCATTTCCACTTCAAAAGTAATTGTCTTTTCTTTTTCAGTGGCACTCTTGGTGTTTTTTATTTGTATTCATCTGAATCACATGGTAAAAAACACCTACCAGTTACTGTTCCACTAAAACTATGAGAACCGTGAATGCTTAACCACAACATAAATGTGCTTGAGACTGCAGAAATAATGATACTGAAAGCAAAACCAAAAATCTTTATTTTGGTTTCCCTATCAAATTTATTCTAATCTCAACAATGTCCATTTCCACTTGCAGTCTGCCAAACCCCGTGTACTTTTTCTGACAAAATCTCAGTTATCGGTTGATTCAACTACTGCTCATCTCAGTTGCCCAAATTATTCACTGTATGATTCCTTTCGCCTCAAAGGTGGTACTTGTGCATATGTCCGTTTTGATATTTACTGTCAGAGACTTGGTAATTTGGAATCTCCTCTTTTCGATATTCTCTGGCTTAAAATCTCTCTACCTCATTCTATCAAATTCATCTATTGTCTCTACTGTTCTCCCAACTCCACTAATCACTCGGAGCTCTTCGACTTCCTCTCTTTGCAACTTGATTTTTTCTAGTTCAACTTTCCTAACAGTGAGGTAATTTTCCTTGGTGATTTTAATGTTCACAACTCCAGCTGGCTTCCATTTTCTAGTCACAACGATCCAGCTGGTCGAGATGCTGAGGCTTTTTCAATTACTAATGACCTTGCACAGATTGTTCATTTACCTACAAGAATACCAGACAATCCTAACCATACAGCCAACACGCTTGATCTTTTTCTCAAAAACAACCCTTCTAAGTACACAGTTGAAGTGAGTGGTCCTTTAGGCACCTCAGATCACAACTTGGTGATTATCTCTTCTCCAATGGAGCCAATTTATCTCATGGCTGTTCCCAACCTTGTGTTGTTTGGCATTACAAGAATGCAAAATGGGATTACTTGCGAGATTTCTTTTCTTCTTTTCCTTGATCAGATTACTGTTTCAAAACTTCAGATGTCAACGTTTGCTCAGATCGTGTCAGTGAAATTATTCTTGTAGGAATGGAATCCTGCCGACGGACTATCCAGGTGGGTAAAGTGCCTGCCTGGCAATCCAAAGGTCATGGGTTCAAATCCCCCCTTGGGCTTGAATCAGAGTAAAAATGCAAAAACTTTGGTAGGTGCATTATGGCTACAGAAGTCAATACACCAACAACTAACAAAAAAAAAAAAAAAAAAATGGAATGCTTACTTTTTCTTCTAAAGCTGTTCACTCTGTACAAATCGGAAATCCACCCTATCATGGAATATTGTTCCCATTTCTGGGGTGGTGCCCCAAAACCTCTCTTAGGCTTCTAGATTTCATTCAGAAGAGGGCAGTTAGGTTAATCATCTCTAACAGAGTCTCTCCACTCGCTGTCTCATAGACCTACTGTTTCTGCTGCATGCCCTTTCTACAGCTACTTCCATGGGCACCGTTCTTCTGAATTGGCTTCTATAATTCCCGCTCTCTCTTTCAAAACAGTACGAACGTGCCACCACCAGCCGACATCCGTTTACTGTCCAACTTCAAACTCGCAGAACCAACTTTTCATTTTCCTCGTTTATTCATTCAGCTGCCGTTTTCTGGAACAACCTTCCTTCATACGTATTTCCTGAAAATTACAGTCTACAGAAGTTCAAGTCTAATGTCAACAAATATTTTCTTTCGTCTTCTGAACCTCCAACCCAAGCATGGTACTAAGTACTGTAGGTTCTAATACCTCTCGTGTTTGGAGTTTTTATAAAAAAAAAAAAAAAAACATTTGGTATCTACTGTCATACATAAAAAGTGTAATTAATCTTATAAATAAATAAATTTTATACTCAGGACAACTGCAAAAATCAGAGGAGTGTGCAATTACAATTGTCATTTACAAGGATAATATCATAGTGCACAAAACAAAACTGTATGTAACTGTGAATATATTTACATATATCGGACAAATGGTATCGGTAGAGAATATACATATCATTGAATGTATGATAGCCAACCAAAGCATTTAACACGTTCCCACATAGGAGATTGCTATATAAGCTGGAACATATTACAAAAACTGGCAAGATCTGTAGGTGGGTTGGCAAGGGGTTGGTTTTAAATGGTTATTCTCATAAGAAGGTGCCAGCACTTTGTTTGGATTTTCTTTAATGACAGTGGAATAATACAGGATATGATATTCAAATCAGCAGATGATACATTGGTCAGGAGGGTGGTTAATGATATAGATCAAGTGTGAGTTTCTTCAGAACAAATTTGATGGGTTTCATGGATAGCTGGAAAAATAAGTTAAATTTTAATGCTGTCAAATGTAAAAACTTACATTTGGGAAATATCAGCTTGAAGTAACCAGAAGTATAAGCAATTGATCATGATAAGCTGGACAACATGTTATTAATGATTTAACATACCTCTGCAATGAATGAAAGAGGTTAAGTCCACTTATACAATGGATAGTGAGGCTGGATTTGGAATGTTTATTTCTTGAAAAACAAATGAGCTTCTTTTTGACATCTCATTTAGCTGTCATATACAAAAAGTAACAATAACAAGCAAAATATTTACGATTCCAACTTTCACTAAAAAGTAAGCATTTGAACTTCTTGAAAGGACCACTGGTAATTATCCAGTAAGAATAGCAAAGGGCCATCATCCATAAGAGGAGACTCCAGAGATGTGAGTTAGAGCTCAGAAACTAGGCATCTAAAGGTAGAGAAAATCTGGTTGAGTTTTATAAGGCAATAAGATGGGGGGGGAGGCAAAATGAATGATGGTAGACTTTTTCACATTAAAAAAGGAAACAACAAAATGGAACATAAGAACAAAAGAGTGATACAGTTTCTATTTTTTTTTCTTTTTTTTTTTTTATTGCATACTCTGGGTTTTACCAATACCAGTACTAATTTTACATCAATTTATATATATGGAAAAAAAAAAAAAAAAAAAAAAAAAAAACATAGCACTGTGAAATTATTGGCAGATCTAGCTAAGACAATGTTGATTTAGGCCTGTTTACACACTACGGTAAGGAGGAAAAAAATACGAGTATGGAGAAGGTAAGTCTAGTAAACGAACTGACCATGACATCTACAGATTTTTTCTTTACTATAGCCAAAATAGCTTTTATTCCTACTATGCCTACCTTAACCCACCATTGGTTACGGCTTAGTGTGATGAGAACAAAGCCTATTGTTGGCAGAATGAGACCATTTCTACCACAGCTCTTTTTTTCTTCAAAAATTACCATTCATCCATTTTCAACTAAAACATCTTTCAAAAAAAGTTTTCCCGTGGTTTTGCCATTTAAAAACTGAGAAATCTAACATTTATCTTATCCTATTTTATCTGAATAGGAGTCAAACGATCCCCATGTACCTTATGTCCAGGTTAAAACCATGTTTTTAAATGTAGTGTCACTAATTCAAAGAACTGTTATCAAAATGATATTAATAACAATGCTGGTTTTGAGTCAACTCTACAATGAAAGGACACTGAAACAGGAGCACTTACTACTTTTGAGTTGGATCCCAATGATGCTTACAGAACAGCTTGCACAGCTTGTGGCAGGGATGTTACAAGGTTCCAGAACACATCTGGTAATGTAGTTTGCCATGGTAATTGTATATTGTTCCATAATGGATCATGGTGGTCTGTGTGTTTGACCTCATCCCACATGTTTGGTAGGGTTTAAGTCAGGAGAACTGGAAGATGGCAGGCATCAGTGCTCAGCAAACCACTTTTGCACAAGTCTGGCCCAAATGATTATGGTGCATTATCCTTCTGGAAGATACATTACCATCAGAGAACAGTAGAAAAACATTAATGTGTGCATGTGTTGGCAATGATGATGCAACTGGTCTTTGCCATAAACAATCCCTATATCCCCACATCCTCCCACTAGCTTGCAATTCCCACAACATGCATGTGGGATCCATTGCCTCTTGTCAAGGCTGTCATACATTGTATCCAGTAATGAGGTGCACTGTTATGACTGTTCTGTTAGTCTGAATGAGTCACTGCAATCATTTCTCACCTTGTTTATCCACCATCAGTTTTGTACAGGCTGGTTGTTTTTCCCCTTTGTCTACCACCTTGGTGAACCTGCAATTAGAGGTCAGGTACAACCCATTAAATGTGCTGTCTCAGACAATCACTCAATGAAAGCTTGTTGTATTACACCTCTTCCCATGTTTGTTACACGCAACACCTTGTGCTAACTCTACACATACTCATGCATTCATTGTCTGTTAACTGCACTCACCCAGGCAAGTTTTTATTTTTGTAGTGCAGTCCCCTTGCTCCCATTAGTTTCTATTTCAATGTCTTTTCAGTGTATATTCTATGTGGAAATTTCTTTGTAACAGTTTTTATGTATTTATCTTATTTTACATAGAAAAATAACTAAATAAAACTGGTTTTCCATGTAATAAAAAACTAAAAATAAGAAAATGAAATTTAAACAATGCTGGAATTTGGATGTTAATTAGGGCTTAACAAGTGGGATCATAGGACCATGTGATATAATTGATAATTCATTATCCCGGAGAAATGTCAAAAATCTCAGGATAATCCAATTTTTTCAAATTTTGCATAAGGTTAATTTACAATTTAATTAATTAAATTTAGAATAAACAAATTTATTTAATAAGTACAAGATAAACAATTTTAGATGATAAGTGAAGAGTAGTATTAGATCAAACAAAAATATAAAATAAAATAAGAATAAATATTTACAAGAAAAGCACGTGCATTTTAGCTGTTAAAATGCTCGATTCAAACTGTACTTCTTTAGACCCCCACCCTTTTATGCAACAGATTAGAGTTTTCACATATGAAACAAAAGACAAATTGTGTGAATGCAGAACTATATGTAATGTATTTTTATAATTATAAAATATTAAGTTTAACCAATCATGTCAAGTGAAATCAGAGTGATTTCAAAGCATGGAAATATTTTGTATGCTCAAAATGGACAGAAACTGTAATGTAAAAAATGTAACACCATAACACAATGTAAATGATTTTCTATGAGTGGACTTCTTTGTCATTTAAGAAGTGCTCATAAAGAATTTACAAGTGAATTAATAAATACAAAAAGACCACATGAAGATTTTGTATTGGAAACAAGGTATGTGCAACTGAAAATGACATGCTTTATGAAATGAGAATGTATAGAAGAAATTGTTGCAAAATTAACTCTGTTGATGGATTTTCTATTAATGCAATTATTGTACAGTGAGTTCATAAGAAAATCACTGTTTGATAAAGGTTTCATTTTGCCCAAAAAACCCTCATGACACAAAGAATATGATATACAAGCAATACGCAATTGCAAAACAAATTGTAACTGAAGAAATAGCTAAGAAAATTTCAGATGGTGAAAGAATTTACTATTTCATTAGATGAATATACATCTCTAAAAAATCACTGCTACCTAAACATCAATGTGAATTCAAATGAAAAATTATAGAATCTGGGTAGAGCGCAAATATTTGAGTCACTTCTAGCAGAAAAAAAAAAACTCTAGATATTTTAGAAAATAAATTGGCAGAGTTTAATCTATTTACGAAGAAGCACATTACTGCTGTAGTAACTGACAGTGCAAGCATTATATTAAAATTTGGTAGCATAAATAGTATTAATCACCTGCTGTGTTATGCACACTGGTTTCATTTGACTGTATGTGATATACTTCACAAAAAGAAATATTTAACAAGTTCTGAATTTGATGTTGAATATGAAATGAATACTGAATTACCAGGAACTGAAACTAATACAGAAGAAAGTACAGATGAAATAACAGAAGACAGAAAATCTGCAACTGCTACAGAAATAAGCAACAGTGATTTAGATGATGTTAACCCCGGAGGCTCACATCTGGTGAGTATGGGCTAGGCAAACCCAGGGTCCTGAGCTGGATATCATCATTCTTCTCTTTCTTGGTGATTCCTGTACTTCTCTCCCTCTCTCTCTCTCTTTCTTTCTTGGGGGTAACTCGGAATTTTTTTTTTTTTTGGCTGGTGCAGCATAAGCCTCAGGCTTCCTTGTACCATATGGCTAATGATAATAATAATAATAAAAATATTGAATTTGCCTATCAGATTGAAAACAATGTTAGTGTAGCTGATGTAATTTCTGAAAGTACGAAAAACTGTTCAATTATTTTACATATCCAAATTTAAAAAATGAAGCTTTTCAAAAATATGGGAAACTTAAGCATAATAAATATGAAGTAAATATAAGCATAGTAAGGAGCTGCAACTCATATGTGATTCAAAAACGGGGTAGAATAGCTTACTCGATATGTTAGAGATTCACAGCTTTGAGAACATGCACTTTAAAAGTAATGGTTGATATTAAACAATCTCTAGATATAAATGAACATGAGTTTTGTGACCAGTTAAAATGAGATTTGAAAGTCTTGCTAGCATTAGCATTAGTAGAGGCATTTGATGCAAGAAAGCAAGCTTATGCAGCATCAGCCAAAAAAAAAAAAAAAAAACCCACTTCCACTTCACCCCTCTGTTCGTTCAAAATACCTGTCCAGCTGAGCCTTAAACTTATTTAGGCTATCAACCTCCACTACAAGGGATGGAAGTCTGTTCCACCAACCAACCACCGGCTGGCTAAAGGCAAATTTCCGCACGTCTATCCTACATCTGTCTTTCCTCAATTTGAATTTATGCCCTCTCAGGTGATTTTTCTGAGCTAGAGGAAGAATCCCATCAGCATTGAGCATGCTCAAACCATTCAAGGCTTTATACACCTCTATCAGATCACCTCGCTGGTGCCTAGTCTCCAGACACTGTAATTTGCAAAACTTAAGCCTTTCTTCGTAAGAGCACCCCTTTGTTCCATTCACTAATCTTGTTGCCCTTCTCTGTACTCGTTCCAGCAGCTCTACATCCTTCTTGAAATGAGGCCTCCAGACCTGTATACAGTACTCTAGGTGTGGCCTGACCATTGCCTTATACAAGAAGAGATGCTAGAAGAGATGCTACATTGCAGAAGGGGTATTAACATTTATATTGGAAAATTTGGGTGAACAAAAGACTTTTTTTCCATCTCAAATCAGACAATCTATACAAAAATGCATAGAAGAATGGACGAAATAAAGTTAGTTTGTTTAAATATTTAAATAATGCTTCGAGCAATGAAACAAATTTTGATTCTGGTTTGTCACTACCTTCAAAATCAACATTGCTAAAAAAAACTAAGACTTTTTATTGGTGATTTAGAAATGGGAGAAGTTGACAAAACTTCATCATATGTTTTCAGAATAATTCACATATGCCCAATGCAACAGAAAGCTCATTCTTCATTTATTGTTTCACGAGAAACTGAATACTGCAATAGAAAATGCAATTTGTAAGAACAATGTACATGATTATTCAGCATACAATGTTAAGAATATCATCAAAGAAATGAGTCTTTGAAGCAACTGGTAAGTGCATAGGAAATTTAAACCCTCTATTTGCTGCATTTTCAACAATCCCAACTTCAATTAAAGCAGAGAGAGCATTTTCTGCAGCAGGTCTATTTGTCACTAAAATCTGGACTGCATTAAGAAATAGCAGTATCAATCATTTTGCTTTTTAAAGAACTATTTTAAATCAGTGAAAGAATAAATATTATGTCTGCAATATTTGAATTTGTTCATGTATTATGTTATTTTTATGTTACGTAAAAAGAACGTGATAAAGATTTATTTATATATGTATTTTTTGAATTTATGTATGTATTTTTGATCTATGTATTTTTTGAATAAAAAAGCAAGCATTATTTCCATTGTTTCCATGTTTCTATTTGAAACATGGAAACAATGAAACGAACAAATTTTAGTTTCAAATAGAATTCCGGGAATTTCCCATCCTGAGATTTATATTAATTCCATTCCAGATTCCCAGGAATGACAAAATACTGGGAAATGACCTTAGTGTTAATATTTAAAATGATCTTGATAATAATTTTGTTTTTATCTTACAGTGCTAGTACCAATGCGTAACAGTAACACCTAGAAATAGTTAATGAGAAAAGTATTTTTATTTCTTTGTAAGAACATAAATCCCTAATTCTTCTATCAATAATTTAGGATGTTTATATATATATATATATCCCCCCCCACAAAAAATATATACATCTGTACAAATGACCTTTTCAAAAACATAAATATTCATACTTCCACAAACAATATATACATATCAATACTATTATACCACTTAGCAAATATGAATTTTCCTAATAACATTTATTCCTATTAAAATCCGTAAATAAATATTCTAGTCACCTATTTTGTTCCTTTTATACTTTTACTAACATCATCAATTGCTTTTTCTATTAAACTTTTCTTTGAACCTTCTAGTACTTTCGAATTTGGATCTGGTTTAGGTTCTAATGCATCAGTTCTCTTTTGAAAGGAATGACATATGCGCATCAGGTGTCTGATTTCGGCATCCTGGATTTCCAATGTGTATCTTAATTCCTCTATTTGATTTTCTACATTTTGAAATTTTTCCTCCCGCATTGCTTCTTTATCACGTTCTTTTCGGGATGATCGGACATACTCTGCAGTAATAGAGACTGCAGCTATTGTGAAAATAATAGCCTCACCCAGGAGTTCTGCTCCTAATTCCATTGCCATATTTTCATTCAGCTTTGTAACTGATGAAGGTTTTCCCAAATTAAGCATCCTCATTTTTACATTCACTTCTATCCAGTGGTACACTAGAAAATATAAAATAATGTTAAGAAAATGACTTAACAGTCTTAATTTTCCTATTAAAAGAAATCAATAAATATATAAATATTTTAGTGCCATATTCAAAAATTGATGTATTATCCAAAATGATTAATAACATGCATACCCTAAGAAGATTAGCTGGACCGAGCAATGATTCAGCGAATCTGTCTTGAACGAGATGCAAGAAAAGCGGCAGCTACTCACGACGATGGCAAAAAGACAATCTAAATTTTTAGGACACACCCTAAGACAACAAATTTTTAGTGAATATCTCAGAAGGAAAAATATTGGGAAAGAAAGGAAGGGGACGACGAAGGAAGAAAATTTTGGAAAACCTAATGAGGAAAATGAACTTTAGGGGATATGAGGAAATGAAATGTTCAGCAGTAGACAGAGATGTATGGTTGCAGCGACAAGGCGAAGCCTTCAGAGTTTGATGATGATGACCCAAAGATGTGAATACTTTTATTTTATATATAAGCCATTTTCTCTTATTTCCAAATGATTCAAACTATTATAAAAAATCCCAAGTACACAAGCATCGAGAACACTGTATAACTCTAATGTGGTGGGGGGCTTTTTCCCAACTAAAAAATTATAAATCTTACTCCCATGCCAGTCTGAGACTAGAATCATGTAAATAAAGGTGAAGAGTGAATTCTGTATACACTGTCCAATCAAAACATTATGACCACCCACCTAATAACAGTGGTGGTGTCCTCTTACTGCCAGTATGGTGTCAAATAGTAACACATGGCTGGACTCTTTAAGGCCTGAACAATGCAGGAGTTCCATGTTGTACCATGTTCCCAGAACTGCACCGAGTACATCTGAGATAGTCCATAGTGGAGGATCCAAAAGCTGGATCTGTTAATCCACATAATCCCAGAGATGTTCTATAGGATTCATATCCAGAAATTCAGTGGCCAAAGTGGCATCTGGAAGTCACTTTTGTGTTTAGCAAACCACTCTGGAACAATACTGGCAATGTGGCAGGGAAGATCATCCTGCTGGAACACACCTCTGCCATCTAGGAAGACAGTCACCATGAAGAGTGTACCTGATCAGCCACAATGATAGGTATTTTTTAGCATTCGGAGAGTAGTCTAAGGTGTATGACAGCTCCAAGAAATTTCCAGGAAAACACTCCATACCAAAATACTGCTGCCACTGCACCAGTTTCTGTTGGTCATGAGTGATTCCTCTCCACAGTTTGTTGCCATACCCTCTACTACTGTCCACACAGCATAACATGACACAATTCATTGGAAAAGGCTTTTTTTTTTTTCAGTTATCAATGGTCCAACAATGCTGCAAACTTTAGATGTCATTGGTGATGGATGGCTGTAAGCATGGGTACCTTGACCAAGCATCTACTCCAGTGGCCCATGTGGAGGAGGGTTCACTAGATTGTGTCTTCGAAACAGAGCTGGGCATCCCCTGGTTAAAGTTCATGGTCATGTATGCATGTGAGTCTTATGTTAGGTGGCACCAGGAATGATATGTATTATTTTGTGTTGATACAATACTCTACAAAACAGCCAGAAATGTGGTGTGGCATTTGTGTGAATTGTGTTATGTTTGTTTGTTTGTTATATCTGGCCGCACTGTTACCCAGAAGCAGCTATCACTCAGCAAGCCACCTCCAAATACCAATTCCTAACCAAAAGGAGGTGGGCCCCTATTGTGAAACAATGGTGGCCTCCCAAAGGAGACAAAAAACCATGTACCCACTGGAGGAAACCTTTCCAGTGAGTGCAGAAAAATCCTATCAACAGCTACCTGCACTGCAGATACAAGAAAAATCATGCCCTATAAAACAAAGAAACATGGTCCTGCAAAAAAAGAAAAAAAGTAAAATAAATAATAAAAAAATATTAGAAGGAAAAAAATAACAATAAGGATGCTATATACATTTCTCTTAGACAATCAACCTATGTACAATCTATAGATATGCAAAGTTCCAAAATTCAAGATGTTCAAGGATAGAATGCATTTCATCAACAAGCAAAGACTCAATTCAGCACATCATCCAGTAGAACCATCCTTCCTCAATACAAATTTATGTCCCCTCATGTATGTATGTAGTCTGAGCAAGAGGAATGATTTCATCAGCACTGTTGCTTACTCAATCCATTCAAAGCCTAAAACACCTCAATGATCCCATGGTCTTACATCTGGTGAGTATGGGCTTGGCATACCCAGAGTCCTGAGCTGGATATCATCATTCTTCTCTTTCTTGGTGATTCCCTTTTACTTCTAACTCTTGTTTTCTCTCTCTCTCTCAGGGTAACTCAGAAATTTTTTTGGCTGGTGCAGCAAAAGCCTCACGCTTCCTTGCACCATATGGCTAATAATAATAATATCTCACAAGTGCCTATTTTCCAGGTACTGCAGTTTGCAGAACTGGTCTTTCCTGGTACCCTTTATTATTATTAGCCATATGGTGCAAGGAAGCCTGAGGCTTATGCTGCACCAGCCAAAAAAAAAATTTCTGAGTTACCTTGTGTGTGTGTGTGTGTGTGTGAGAGAGAGAGAGAAGGAAATCACCAAAAAAGAGAAGAATGATGATATCCAGCTGAGGACCCTGGGTGTGCCAAGCCCATACTAACCAGATGTGAGCCCCTGGGGTTACATTCCTCTTGCTAATCTTGCTGCTCTTCTCTGCACCTGTTGCAACAGATCCACATCCTTCCTAAAATAAGACTTCCAGACTGGAATGCAGTATTCAAGATGTGGCATAAATATCGCATTGAAAAATGGGATAATCACCATTCTCCTTTTCCCACTCAACCACTCCTTTATCCACAACAGTAACTTGCCTGCCACACTGCTTCAATTTGTACAGCAGTCTTCAATATTTAATTAATGATATTGATGAAGGCTAATGTCTAAGTTTGCAGATGATATGAAGGTTGACAGGGTGGGACAGTAATGGCAAATGAAGTTTTAACACTGACAAATGCAAGGTACTTCATATGGGTAGCAGTAATCCCGGATTAATATACCAACTATGTGACATTATACTTGGGGTGGTGATGAATGAAAAAGATCCAGGGATAATATAAAGTTCTCTGAACAGTGCACACACTGTCTGCCAGGCAGCCCATACAGTTTTGTCATTGATATATACAGGAATTATCCAGTAGGAATAAGAGGCAATTATTCCACTGTATAAGCAGTGGTTAGGCCAAATGCTGAGTATGGCATATAGGGTGTGGAAGCCTCGTTTGTAGAAGGATGTGGATCTGTTTGTGTAGGCAAGAGAAGTGCAACAAGGTTAGTGAAAAAACAAAAGGTATTCTTACCAGGACAGGCTTCAGTTCTGCAAGTTGCAGCATCTGGAGAAGACTAGACACCTGCAAAGAGACCCGAGTGAAGTGTTTAAGGCTCTGAATGGATTGAGTAAGGTCAATGTTGATGGAATCCTTTCTCTTGCTCAAATACGTAGCACAAGGGAACATAAATTCAATTTAAGTAGTTGATTGTTGGAACAAACTTCCATCTGGTGTGGCAAAAGTGGGTAGTTCGAATAAATTTAAGGAACAGCTAGACAGATTGTTATAGGGGATGAAAGGTGATATGGGGGGTATCGAGTTATTTATTGGCAGATGCAGTATATGCTTGCTTTTCTACATCATATGCCACTAATCTAATACTAATGTGCAAGAGTATCAAAATCTTTCCTGAAGTCTCATTTGTAGAAGGATGTGGATCTGTTTGTGTAGGCAAGAGAAGAGCAACAAGGTATATGACATCAAAATTATTTTTTGCATCTAGATTCCTTTGTTACTGCATCATAGCATCCAATCAGATTGATTAGACAGAGTGCCCCTTAACAAATCCATGCTATGACTGCAATATAATTGCATTCTGTCTAGATGGTTCTGCATTACTTCTTTAACCAGTGACTCCATTATTTTCCCTGGAACAGATATTAAGCTAACAGGTCTAATTTCTCATGTCACCTTTTGATTCCCCTTTATGAATCTGGGATACATTCCCACATTTCCAGTTCACAGGGACTGCCCCAGAATCCAAAGAATCTCTCATAATTATGGCTATGGGTTTGCTTACCTTCTTTGCTGCCTCCCTTATATAATTGGATAGATTCCATCCACACCCAAGAACCTTTTTTATGTTTAACTTCAACAATCTCTTCCACTTTCCTCTCAATTATCACAAAATCACTCAGCTCTCTGTTAGAGTTTCATAACTCTAGCATCCCCTTCACTAAAGAATTCTTCATGTGTTAAGGCAGATGCAAAATACCTATTAAGTTTGCCAGCAATCTGAGCAGGATTATCAACAGTTTAACCATTGACATCAAGTAAACCAATGTGATTCAACTCCTTTCTTTTACTGTTAATATAAGTAGTCATTTCTGCTTTTCTTTGCATTCTCTCCCAGAGACATCTCATAATCTGCCTTAGCTTGGTTAACCTCCTTTGTGCTTGACTGCAGACTAGTTTATATCTACCACAGGATTTCATATTACCTGCTAATTTATATGCACCCCATTGCATTTTTAGCATAACTGAATGGATTACATCAACTGCATTGCCTTATTTACTTTTTGCTTCAACAATCTCTTTGTTTCCTCTCATTATTACAAAATCATTTACTCCTGGTTATAACTCAGTATATTCCTAAATCCCCTTTGATAAAAACTTCTTCATACATGAATGTAGACAAAATAATTATTCAATTTCAAGTACAGAAGTGGAGTATTATTTCAATTTCAATTTTTTATTTAGTTTTTAATGAATAATGGATTCACCTAATGGGTGATGTTACTTGAATAAAAACAAAAATTAGTTTCTCAGGTCAGCTCATGGAAAAACATAGTAATTTCTAAAAGAGCCTAAGCTGTACTTCTGTCACTGTCATAGTAGGAATAATATTGTTACATAGCTGTAATAGCAGAAAAACATAATGCAGAGAAGCATTATTTTCTAAACCTATTTAATCAGTTCGTCAGTAAAATGAACAGGATCATCAGTAGTTACACCATTCACATCTAGTGGACTAATGTAGTTCATCTGTGTATTGGTAAAAAAAGCTTAGTAGCTGCTATAATTACTTATATTAGTAGTATTATTTGCATCTAGTTGCAAATTAAGCAAGGATGCAAGTTTATATAGCACCAGCCAAAAAAAAATATGTAAATATATAATAATAATTTCACCCATACGTCTCCTCTAATAGTTTGTCCAGTTGTTCCTTGAATTTATTCAAACTGTGCACTTCCAAAACAATTGAGAGAAGCTGGTTCCAACAATTAATCAACCATTGGCTGAAGGCAAACTTCCGTGCATCTATACTGCAACCATCCTTCCTTAATTTGAATTTATGCCTCCTCATATGCATAGTGTAAACATGAGGAAGAACCCCATCAGCATTGAGTTTGCTCAAGGCGTTCAAAGCCTTAATCACCTCAATCAGATTAGCTCACAGGTGACTAGTCTCCAGATGCTGCAAACTGCAAAATTGAAGCCCTTTGTGGTGACCACCCTTTTGTTCTCCTGACCAATCATGTTACCCTTGTCTACACCTGTTCCAAAACATCCTTCCTAAAATGAGGCCTCCAGTCCTGTATGCAGTATTCAAGATGTGGCTTGAGAACATCCTTATCGCTGCTAGCAAAATTCCTGTACATCATTGACAAAATCCCATGCACTGCCCAGAAAACTTCATATTTGACTGCACAATTACCCCCAAGTTCTTTTCATTTTCCACTAGCCTAAGTGTAGTACTAGGGCTCACAATGCCGGTCAAAATATTAATACCGGTATTTCGGTATTTTTAATTTATGAAACCGGGATACTGGTATTCCAAAAGCAAACGTTTTTCTGAATAAAATTTTGACGACAATTAGGTGCAATAAAGTAAGGAAAAAAATAAGTATTGCAATTACTTGAATTCATGTTTTAAATAAACTTTTATTGCAATAATAAATATTCTGAAAAAATCATTAAAATACAGTTATTATAAAAACAAAAAAAATACATATTGTTACTGCAAAATTTAGTGATGTTTAAGCATCCACACTGTCTGTCTGAATAAAGTGAGCTCTTAAGAAACATAAGCAATCAACAGTATGATCTTTTAAAATGGATCTAATTTTGGTACATACAGTATTTGATTAGCGGCAGAAAACGCCCTTTCGGATTCTATTCTGGTACTATTGTACTGAGATAATTGTAGACTATCTCAGTTCATATTTTCTAGGCTTTGAACTTTTTTAGCAAAAATAGTTAAAAGTATTTCATTAATTTCCGACTCAAGTTCATCTTTTAAAATCTCATTGGAGCCGGGCAATCTCATTGCGGAACACTGATGTTCTGTTCCACGTTGGTCTTCTATGGTTGAATTATGTTCATCATTTTCAGAAAGAGAAAGACGTTTTATTAAGTGAAGTATAATTTTCACTACAGTATCTTTACTAAGTCTGGGAGAGAGTGGCAAAGAGTGGGGATAAAGAATAAAGAAGAGAGCAAAGAGTGCAGTTAAGGAATTCTTCACATATATAAATGCAAAGAACAGAAGGACAAATCAGATTGGACCCTTATGTAATGGACATGGGATAGTATTAGATAACATAGCTGAAGTTGCAGATGAACTCAACAGTTACTTTGCATCAATATTTACATAAATAAAACCCTTTGTGTCAATGAGATATTATGGAAGTGAAGTTGAAAAAAATGTAGTTAATGATGTTTAAATTTCAGATGATTATTTAATGAGAACTTTCATGCCTACAGGCAAGTAAGGCTCCTGTGGTTGATGGCATATACCCTGTAATCGTAAAGGAGGCGGCAAGTGAGTGCATTGAACTATTAAGGCTAGTTATGAGAGCATCACTGGACAGGAGAGATACCACTGGATTGGTGTAAATTGGAACATAAAGGTGGTTCTAGTAGAAGTAGGGAAAATCATGGAGGCAATGATCAAGGGTGGAATTCAAGATCATTTAGATGGAAATGGAATTCTGTAGGATACACAGCATGGTTTTGTAACGGGAAAATCATGTTTAATTAATCTGGTTAGCTATTTTGACAGGGTCACTCAAGAGCTGGACTTTGGGAATAATTTCGACATTGTTTATTTGAATTTCAGCAAAGCATTTGACTCAGTTCCACATGAGTGGTTACTTTATAAGTTGGAGCAGGCTGGAATCATAGGGAAAATCCTTAGATGGATAGCATGATGGCTTGAGGGCATCAGGCAGAAGGTTGTGATAAACGGTTATTCCTCAGACTGGGTTAATGTAAGTGGTGGTGTTCCCCAAGGATCAGTATTGGGACCACTGTTGTTTTTCATTATCTCAAATAACATCTATGAAGGGATGGAGGGCATGAGGTCTAAACTTGCAGATGATGTAAAGATCAGTAGAGTTGTTAATGATCGCCACCAAACAGAGCTTCTTCAGAGTGATATAGATAGACTTTCAGAATGGTCACAGCTATGCTTTAATTCAGTAAAATGCAAGGTCTTACGCCTGGGGAACAGCAACCCCAAAATAACTTATTCACTTGGTGGAGTTAAACTAAAGTCAGTAGTGGAGGAATGGGATTTGGGAGTTACGATACGGTCAGACATGAAGTTGTCCGAGAATTGTGGACAGACTGCAATGTTGCATGGTGTCCTATCGATGATTTATCGAACATTTGCTAGTAGAGATAATGACGTCATAATCACATAAAGGTGATTTTATAACCTTTATGTGATTAAATTATAAACAATTTTTTTTTTAATTAGTACCGAAAAATCGGTATTTTTTGTATCAATACTGGAAAAAAATGACTGGGATCCGGGTATTCGAGATTCCGGTATTGTAAGCCCTATGTAGTACCACATAGTTTGTACAATACTTGGGGATTATTGCTACCTATATGCATACATTGCATCTGTTTGTCAATGTTAATTAAACTTCAATTGCCATTTTTCAGCCAATTTACCCAATTTTTCTAGATCTTGCTGCTGTAACATAACTTCATTACTGTCATTAATTACTCTAGCAACCTCTTCGTATAATCTGAAAACTTGGTCATTGAGGCTGATATACTTATACTGATATTCAGTATAAGTAATAAATACAGAAAACAATGGGGTCAGCATAGAACCCTGTAGAACTTACCTAATAACATTAGTCCACAAAGAGCAATGTCCACTGATAGCCACCTACCTTCTACCATCCCTTTATCCACAGCAGTAACTTGCCCTTATTGCCATACTTATCTGTACAGCAGTCTCCAATCTGTACAGCAGTCTTTTATGTGGAAGAGTATCAAAAGCTTTCCTGAAATCCACTCGATATCAAAATTATTTTTTGCGTCCAGTTACTCTGTTATTGCATTAATATCCAATGAAACTGGTCAGACAAGGTCTTCCTTAACGAACCTATGCTGTAACTGCAGTATAATTGCATTCCTCTGTAGATAGTCCTGCATCACTTCTTTAACCAGTGACTCCATTATTTTCCTGGGAACAAACATTAAGCTAACAGATCAGTAATTACTCATGTCATCCTTTGATTCCCCCTTTGTGAATTGGACATACATTTGTTCATCTTCAATCCATAGGGACCTCCCTGGAATCCAAAGATGCTTTCAAAATTATGGATTATGGTTATGGTTTGCTTACCTCCTTTGCTTCCTCACTTAATATAATTGTATAGATCCCATCCACCCAGATGTCTCTTTTAGGTTTAACTTCGACAATTTCTCTTGAACTTTCCTCTGTTATTACAAAATCATTTAGCTCCTTGTTTGAGTTTGATAAACTTTTGGCATCCACTTCCTTAAAGAATTCCTCATGTGTGAATGTAAATACACATTCAGTTTGTCAACAACCTGGGCAGAATCACTGATAGTTAAACCATCAATATCCAAGTGGAACAATGTGATTCATTTCTTTCCTTCTAGTGTTTACAAATGTAAAGATATCTTTGCTGTTTTTCTTTGCATCCTTTGCCAAAGATTTCACGTAATCTGCCTTGGCTTGCCTAACTTCCCTTGTGACTTGATTGCAGACCAATGTATATGTACTATAGGCTTCTGTATCATATGATAATTTATATGCTTCCCACACATTTTTCTTCTCCACCATGTGTCTCATTAGATCATCTGACATCCAGGTCTAAGCCCTGAACAGTATTTCTTAGTATGAAAAGCCTAGTAGCTTCTATGATTATTTCCCTGAATGCTTTCCATTTAGAATATGTTGTTGGCAACACCATTAGTTTTTCCGATTTTAAAGAATTTAAAAACTGTCTGGGATCACTATATCTCCTTTACAAAAGTAAAAACTCTTCTCTTTACCCTTGATGGTAGTTACATGTTCCCACTTAAGAAATTGCAGTTGGTAACATTATCAGTTTGTTCCCCTGAAAAGAATTTAAAAACTGTAAGACTATTACATAACTAAAGATGCTGGTTTTCTTTGCATCCTTTGCCAAAGATTTCTCATAATCTGCCTTGGCTTGCCTAACTTCCTTTGTGACTTGATTGCAGACTAATGTATATTTACTATTACAAATGCAACATCTACTCCCTTTACACTTGATATTTAAAGTTAATTCCCCATCAATACAATGTGGTTCGTGCCACCTAGTGGTTCCTTTATCTGGAGATTCTTAATGCAAGAGCACCGCTGATAATCAGATCAAGGGTATTGCTGTTTCAAGAGTTTTTGCTGCTGAAAGAAAGAGAGTGAGAGAGAAAAGTCTCTCTCTCTCTCTGATGCCAAAAACAGTCATCCAATAAAGCCAGAAAGTCCTGCTACTATGATGGGCTGAACCACAAGTCCTGCTCAATATCTGGAAAGTTAAAATCCCTATTATAAGACATTCTGATTTAAAAGTACACTATGTGTATAGTTGTTCATTATACTCATAACAGTCATTTGGTCTATAACATACTTCATTCTCTTTTTTTATTTTTTCAGTGCTTATGTCACACTAAACTGACTCGATATTATGCTTGCCACCCAATATCAACCAGATGCACTGCTTTAGAATTTTTGTGCTTCTTAACCAATGGCCTCCCCTGTCCTTTATATTTTGGAATCACTATATTCAAATTCTGCATCTCCTATATCTAAGTGGTACCATTTTTCTAATGTCCCTATGACGTTTGCATTTGATGACAAAAAATATTTCAAATTCATCAAATTTATTTACTATACTCCTAGCACTAGTGTGCAAGCAAATATATGTTGTTGTTTGATTTAGCATTAGCATTAGTAGAGGCATATGATGCAAGAAAGCAAGCTTATTCAGCATCAGCCAAAAAAAAAAAAAAAAACCCTCTCCCATTTCACCCCTCCGTTCGTTCGAAATACCTGTCCAGTTGAGCTTTAAATTTGTTTAGGCTATCAACTTCAACAACAAGTGATGGAAGTCGGTTCCACCAACCAACCAACCACCCGCTGGCCAAAGGCAAATTTCCGCACATCTATCCGACATCCGTCCTTCCTCAATTTGAATTTATGCCCTCTGAGGTGATTATTCTGAGAAAGATGAAGAATCCCATTGGCATTGAGCATGCTCAAACCATTCAAAGCCTTATACACCTCTATCAGATCACCTCGCCGGTGCCTAGTCTCCAGACTCTGTAATTTGCAAAACTTAAGCCTTTCTTCGTAAGAGCAACCCTTTGTTCCATTTACTAATCTTGTTGCCCTTCTCTGTACCCGTTCCAGCAGCTCTACATCCTTCTTGAAATGAGGCCTCCAGACCTGTATACAGTACTCAAGATGTGGCCTAACCATTGCCTTATACAAGGGAATAATCACCTCCTTATCCCTGCTAGAAAAATTCCTGTATATCATTGACAAGACACCATGAGCTACTCTTGCAGCTCGTCTGCACTGCTCAGAGAACTTCATATCTGCCTGCACAATTACCCCCAGGTCCTTTTCATTCTCCACCACTGTCAGTGTAGTACCGCAGAGTTGATACATTGCTCTGGGGTTACTGTTACCCATATGTAGTACTTTACATTTGTCAATGTTAAACTTCATTTGCCACCTCTCAGCCCATCTGTTCAACCTTTCCAGATCCTGTTGCAGCAGCATAGTGTCAGTAGTGTCCTTAACGACCCTGCCAACCTTTGTATCATCTGCAAACTTAGACATTAAACTTGATATCCCATCATCAATATCATTCATAAACACCGAAAACAACAATGGACCCAACACTGAACCTTGAGGAACTCCACTAATAACATTAGTCCACGTTGAGCAGTGTCCATTGATTACCACTCTCTGTCTTCTGCCACTCAACCATCCCCTTATCCATAGCAGCAATTTGCCTCCAATGCCACACTGCTCCAATTTGTGCAGCAGTCTTCCATGTGCAACAGTATCAAAAGCCTTTCTAAGATCCAAATATATAATATCAAAGTTATTCCCAGCATCCAGTTCTTTTGTGACTACATCATAGTATCCAATCAAATTGGTCAGGCAAGACCTGCCCTTAACAAAACCATGCTGCGTCTGAGCTATAACTGAATTCTTGTCTAGATGATCCTGCAGTGCTTCTTTAACCAGTGCCTCCATTAATTTACCTGGAACAGAAGTTAAACTAACAGGTCTATAATTACTTGTGTCAGCCTTTGATCCTCCTTTGTGAATTGGGGTTACATTTGCACATCTCCAGTCTATGGGTACCTCCCCTGAGTCCAAAGAAGCTCTCATAATTATGGCTAGGGGTTTGCATACTTCCTTTGCTGCCTCCTTTAATATAACTGGATAGATCCCATCCACCCCAGGTGCCTTTTTTATGTTTATCCTCAACAATCTCTCCTCCACTTTCCTCTCAGTTATTACAAAGTCATCCAGCTCACTGCCAATGTTTACTTTACCTACATCATTCTCCTTCCTGAATAACTCCTCATGCGTGAATGTAGATGCAAAATACTCGTTTAGATTGTTAGCCACCTGAGCAGGATCCTCAACTGTTGAACCATCAATATACAGTGGACCAATCTGATTCATCCCTTTCCTTCTCGAGTTCAAGTATGTAAAGAACTCCTTTCTGTTTTTCTTTGCATCCTTTGCCAAGGATTTTTCGTAGTCTGCCTTTGCCTGCCTAATCTCCTTTGTGACTTGGTTATAGACCAACTTATATCTATCATAGGCTTCCATGTCACCCATTAATTTGTATGTATCCCATGCATTTTTCTTCTCTGCCACATGTCTCATTAGTCCATCTGACAACCATTTAGGCCTAAACCTTGAACAATATTTCTTAGTTGGTATGTAAACCCTGGTAGCCACCAAGATTAGTTCCTTGAATGCTTCCCATTTTGAGTTTGCTGTTGGTAACATCATCAGTTGGTCCCACTGTATAGAATTTAAATACTGTCTCAGACCATCATAGTCGCCTTTACGAAAACAAAAACCCTTCCCTTTACCTCTGATGGTAGTTACCTCCTTGAGTAAATCCCACTTCAACACACTGTGATCACTGCCACCTAGTGGTTCATTTATCTGCAGGTTCTTAATGCATGAAGAATCACTACTGATAATCAGATCAAGAGTATTGCTCCCTCTTGTTGCCTCACGAACATGCTGATGTAGAAAACAATCATCCAATAAATCCACAAAAGCCTTGCTAGTGTGCGAGTGACCAACCCACAAATTCCAGTCAATATCTGGGAAGTTAAAATCCCCCATTATAAGACTCTCTGATTTACTGGCCCACTCTATTTCCCTGTACAATATATTATTATACTCATCAGAGTCATTAGGCCTATAGCACACTCCTACTCTCAATTTTGATTTCCCTATGCTTATGTCACACCAAACTGACTCGACACTGCCCTGTCCATCGATGTCAACTGGCTTCACTTCCTTTGACTTTATGTGTTTCTTAATTAATAGCATAACCCCTCCTCCCCTCCTGTCCTGTCTATCCTTTCTATATACATTGTATTCCCCAAATTCCAGTTCCGCATTACTTATATCTGTGTGACACCACGTCTCTGATATCCCAACAATATCTGCCTTTGATGTTTTGAGCAATACCTCAAATTCATCAAATTTATTTACCAAACTCCTAGCATTGGTGTACACGCAGGTATACATGCACCTGTTTCTATTCTTAGCTACCCTAACACAACCCATGTGTTTACTTGTAACGCAATGACTACCAGCAGTCTCTGAAATATCCTGCATCTTGTTTTTCAGACTTCTGCTCATTTGAATAGAAGCAGTGCAAGAATCACTTCCACCTCTGCCAGTGGCTACTGTTAATCTATTAGTCCTTGTATCACCCCCCCAATTTACAAGTGCAACAGCAACTATAGCCATAATGAATCTACTACAGTCTTAAATAGTACAGGTTTGGTCTTTTGAACAAGTGGATTTAAATAAGATGGTATTTGTTATATACTTTTTTAGGAATGTGAAAAGATTATTAATATTTTGTCAAGTCTCCCAGAATCTACTGTAATGTTAGTTGATTAGAGGACTGGAATGCAGATGAGAAGAGAAAGCTATTTGTTCTCTTAAGTATAATGGGCAAATTATACTTAAGAGAATGGACATTTGATGATAAGACGTTTTACAGTGATTCGGGTTTGACAGTTGCTGCATAGCAGAGGATCATCCTGTGTTAGTAGTAGGTAGGTGAGTATGCCTACTTGATAGCCACTACTTGTGATCGTTCTTAATCTGGAACAATTTATTGCTTTGAACTCCTGCCAAATGGGTAGTAATTTTTTTTTTACTAGTACACTGTATGATGTTTCTGTAATCAGTGTAAGGTATCTGGATGTGTGATGATATGAGACTGACATTCTTGGCAACAAAGTCTACTTGTTTGCTTCTTGCAATTCCAGCATGCCCAGGTACCCAACAGATAATTTTTTGCCTGCTGTTTGTAAAGGGTGGACAATAGAAGTTATGGAATCAGTAGAAGATATGGTTTGAGGGTACAATGACTGCTTTACATTCTTTAAAGCCATCGGGGTAGCATAAAATTCAGCAGTGTAAGTGCTGAACTCCAAAGGGAGCTTCACTAACTTTGTTGTCTGTCATGGAACTGTCAGTGTATATTTGTGTGAAACTAGAAAATCAGAGTGAGAACATAGATTTCAATAATGTTGAAAGTGAATTTGTTCCTCATTGATGGAAATGGTTATCAATGTGTTCCAGGGGTATATAACATGGCAGCGTAGCCGCAATAGCATCTAGAATTATGTTATTCACATTTGGTTTCCTTTGCAGAATAAACCATGCCTTTAGACATGGTTTATCATGCAATGGTTTATTTTGATAAAAATTACCCCATTTTGGTACTGCCATATAGGCTGATATGAGAAACATCTGATTTCAGCTGTACAGTTTAATAGTGGAGCATGTCAATCATGGGCGTCCACGAAAATTTTCCAGTGGGGGGCAAAGCTTGGAGACAAATAATTACATCAATAAATTTTTATTTAATTATTTAATTAAACAAGTAGATTATAGAATACAGTATTGCATCAATACAAAAATACATAATGTATATAAATTTAAAATATAAAGGAAACAAGAAATAATAATAATTTCAATAATCATGTATCGTATAAGAATTGAATTTTCCATCTATTGCTTGCAAACCTATTGATGACATTTTCAATAAATTTCTTCTTAACCGCTTCCTCTTCTAGTTTCTTCCTGTGCACACTAATCACACATAAACCTGATAAGCGAGTTTCTGAGACAGTGGACCCCTTAACCATGTTTTAACACGGCTCAAGGTGCCGAAACTTCTTTCAATGGTACAAGTCGTAACAGGTAATGTCATACCAATAGTTATTGCCGAATTAATAGAAGGGAAATAGTCGCAATGTTCCAAAACTTCTGGTAAAGTTTGGGGAATATCAGTCGATGAACCAAAAACAGGAACGTGTTTTATGACAACCCTGCCAACACATGTGAACATGTGTTGGCAGGTTGTCAAGGACTCTACTGACACTATGCTGCTGCAACAGGATCTGGAAAGGTTGAGCAGATGGGCTGAGAGGTGGCAAATGAAGTTTAACATTGACAAATGTAAAGTACTACACATGGGAAACAGCAACCCCAGAGCAACGTATCAACTCTGTGGTACTACACTGACAGTGGAAGAGAATGAAAGGGACTTGGGGGTGGTTGTGCAGGCAGATATGAAGTTCTCTGAGCAGTGCAGACGGGCTGCAAGAGTAGCTCATGGAGTATTGTCAATGATATACAGGAATTTTTCCAGCAGGGATAAGGAGGTGATTATTCCCTTGTATAAGGCAATGGTCAGGCCACACCTAGAGTACTGTATACAGGTCTGGAGGCCTCATTTCAAGAAGGATGTAGAGCTGCTGGAACGAGTACAGAGAAAGGCAACAAGATTAGTGAATGGAACAAAGGGGTGCTCTTACGAAGAAAGGCTTAAGTTTTGCAAATTACAGTGTCTGGAGACTTGGCACCAGCGAGGTGATCTGATAGAGGTGTATAAAGCCTTGAATGGTTTGAGCATGCTCAATGCTGATGGGATTCTTCCTCTAGCTCAGAATAATCACCTGAGAGGGCATAAATTCAAATTGAGGAAAGACAGATGTAGGATAGACGTGCGGAAATCTGCCTTTAGCCAGCGGGTGGTTGGTTGGTGGAACAGACTTCCATCCCTTGTAGTGGAAGTTGATAGCCTAAATAAGTTTAAGGCTCAGCTGGACAGGTATTTTGAATGAACAGAGGGGTGAAGTGGAAGTGGGTTTTTTTTTGGCTGATGCTGCATAAGCTTGCTTTCTTGCATCAAATGCCTCTACTAATGCTAATGCTATTGCTGCAATAGCTGAAACACATGTTCTATGGTTACCCCACCGAGGGCCGAAACCGGCCAACACCCGTAATAAAATTTTAAGGCGTCCCATGGTCGAGGGTGTAAGGTTACACATCTCAATCACTTTTTTTTTTTTTACAATTATAATTTGTGGAATTTTTTACTCGATCCCAGGGAGGGGCAAGTGCCCCGTTGCCCCCCTCTGTGGATGCCCATGATGTCAATGAAGATGTAGGGGAAGTCATGTGTTAAAAGATTAAACTGACAATGTATGAAAAGACCCAGTGCAATTCGTAGAGCATTGTGATGTACAGAGTCAAGCCATTTTAATACACTGTCTGACTGAGGCAAATAAGACCCTGACATCTAATTAATGAATGGTACAGGTGTAGCAGCATGTAACAATCTGCACTCAATGACATAATAGAAATGACCCTAAGTAGATTTAGTTTTTTTTAGACAGGTTATATACAGATATGCTTAATATGCTCCAGAAAATTTAATTTTTTTTTCAGTATTAGATCAACAAATCTAATAAAACATTGAAAAGTTGGATAATAATCAAGTTAATACCTTGATAATAATCAAGGTATTTTCCTCATTGACTTCATGGTGAGAGGCTCAATTAACACATCTAAACAATATTATTAAAATCTGGACAATATAATACAAAAAAAGAACAAAGGTCAATGACACTGCAAAAACACACACACCGCACACAGCAATGGTTTCATTATTATGGATTGGAAGTAATTACCCATCCACCATGCAAATCCAAACTTGTCACTTCTGACTATCTGTTTGAACCTTTGAAACATCTTGGAAATTCAGTACAGAAAATGAAGAAACAATCCGGCCGAATGTCCCTGAATTTTGATATGACTGCATTCATGAAAGGGGGGGGGAAATATGATTATATCAATTATATAAATGCACACAGCAATGGTTTCATTATTATGTAGTGGAAGTAATTACCCATCCACCAAGCAAATCCAAACTTGTCACTTCTGACTTCATCTGTTTGAACCTTTGAAACATCTTGGAAATTCAGTATGGAAAATGAAGATAAACAATCTGGCTGAATGTCCCTGAATTTTGATATGACTGCATTTGTGATACGTGGGGGAGCATGATTATATCAAAAAGTAGTGTACAAAATTTTAACTTACGTCTCATTGTTAACTTACGTCTCATTATGCATTGTTGTGCTCTTTGTGGACTACTATTATTAGTAGAGTCCCAGAGGGTTTGGTGCTGGACCCATTGTTGTTTTCTGTATTTATTAATCAGGGTATATAAGGCTTAATGTCTACGTTTGCAGATGATGCAAAGGTTGGCAGGGTGGGTAACGAAAGTATGCTGCTGCTGCTGCTGCTGCTGCAACAAGGTCTAGAAAAATTATGCAGATGGGCTGAGAAATGGCAACTGAAGTTTAACATTGACAAATGCAAGGTAATGCATATGGGTAGCAGTAATCCCAGAGTAACTATCAACTGTGTGGTACTGCACTCAAGGTAGTGGAAAATGAAAAGGACCTGGGGACGGATAATTGTGCAGTCTGTTATGAAATTTTCTGAGCAGTGCAGACAGGTTGCTAGGACAACTTTTGGGGTTTTTGTCAATGATATGCAGGAATTTTGCTAGCAGGGATAAGGAGGTGATTATCCCACTGCATAAGACAATGGTCAGGTTACATCCTAAGTACTTCATACAGTGTCTGGAGGCTTCATTTTAGGAAGGATACAGAGCTGCTGGGTGGGTACAGAGAAGGGTTACAAGAGCCTCTTACCAAGAAAGGCTTCAGTTCTGCAAATTGCAGCATCTGGAGAATAGGCATTTGCAAGGTGATCTGACTGAGATGTTTAAAGCTTTGAATGGCCTGAACTAACTTAATGCTGATGGAATTCTTCCTCTTGCTCAGACTATGCATATGAGGAGGCATAAATTCAAATTGAAGAAGGATCGTTGCAGAACAGATGTGTGGAAATTTTCCCTCAGTCAACAGGTGGTTGATTGCTGGTTGGTTGGAATGGGTTTTACTTGCACATTAGAAACTAAGGCTATAATGCACCAAAAGCAGGTCATATAGAACAAAACAGTTGAGCTTTCAGTGATGTAACAAATTAGGTCACAACGTCAAGATATATAACAATACAGGAATAAAAAGGTATAACAATAAAGAAATAAAAATAAAAAGTCAACTTTAGATGTAAGTAAAAAGGTTTATTGATTTTAAATAGCTAAAAACAGCAGATACATGGTCACTGTCAGACAATATCTGACTGAGTGTATAACGCTCAGCCAGATGACTAAAACTGGTAAAATATAAATCATGTTCATGTCTAAAACGTGGACATTCAATTAAAATGTGACAAATGGTTAAAAACATTCCACAGTTCTCACATATAGGAGAGTCATCTGCCTTCAACAGAAATGCATGCATAAGAGGCCTATGTGGCAGAGAGCTAGAACTTCCTCTGCATGGTCCCTGGGCAGACTAGACTGCCAGTGTTGGATTACAGGCTTTATCTGATTCAGGTTGTTCATAACCTGCCGCAAAGATTGTTGCCATTGGGAGAGTAATACAGAGTCTATTAGCTGCCTGTAGTCTGTACAGGGGACTGACAGGCTACTGTTGTTGTTGTGGGGGTTGCAGTGATCTGGCTTCAGCATCAGCCAGTTCATTACCCTTGATCCCAATGTCAAATGAACACTCAGAAAGAGAATGTAGCATCTGCTGGATCTGGGTCAGGAATGGATGAAGATTATACCTAATCCCCGATAAAGCCTGTAATACACTTAAAGTCAGTATACATCTTTGACACTTGTGGGTTTTAATGTGGTCCAAGGATAATTCTACAGCATACAACTAAGCTATATATATACAGGTAGCCCTCGTTTTGCGCCGGTCCGATTTGCGCCAATTCACAATAGCACCAGTCACTAACCACAAGGCCATTTTTATTTTTATTTATTTATTTTTGCAATTTTTTTATGAATTGAAAGTTTAAAATCGTCAGACAAGATTTATGGGCATTGTATTGTACTATGTGTCATGCACTATTCACGTGACCAAGAACAATTGAACTAATCAGCAATTAGCGTGTCCGTATCAGAGACAAGAAAACTTCTCGCCCTCAAAGTAGCCACTCGTGGAAGCGGGAGGTAAAGCATTCAGTTGGTTGTTTACGCCATGTACACGTGTTGGAAATTTATTACTAATTGTGCTATTAATAAGTTAAATACAAAATCATTAATAGTAGTGATTGCAGTGTGCAGCTTTTGCCAGTCGTGTTATTAAGTTTTTAATTTAATTAGAATAAAGAGACGCCATGTCTGGTAAAAGAAGTTCAATGAATTCTAATGAAAATGAAAGCTTGAAAAAGGCATGTCAATCTATCACATTGGAAAATAAGATGGAGGTTATTCGGAGGATGGAAGTTGGTTAAAACCGCCCTAATGTGTGTAGGGCTATGAATATGCCTCTGTCGACTGTTACTACAATTATGAAGCATACTGATAAAATAAAACAATCGATTCAAAGTGCGACAAGAGTAAGTGCTACACAAGTTAGTTACGGTAGAAATAAGCTTCTGGAAAAAATGGAGCAATTGCTGACACTTTGGGTCGATGATTTGAACCAAAAAAAACATTCCCTTGACCCAAGCTGTAATAACTGAAAAGGCTAAGTCAATTTTTGAAGACTTAAAGAAGATCAGTGCAATGAAATATTTTTGGCTAGCAAGGGATGGTTCGTGAAATTTAAAGCAAGAACCAAATGCAGAAGTGTGAAAATTACTGGCGAGGCAGCAAGTACAGATGTTGAGGCGGCTGCCGCATTCCCTGCAGAGTTTCAGGCCATAGTACAGGAGGGTGATTACCTTTCAGATCTCATCTTCAATGTTGATGAAATGGGCCTTTATTGGAAAAAGTTTCCCTCAAGAACCTTCACTGCCCATGAAGAAAAATCAGCTCCTGGATTTAAAGCATCAAAAGACAGGCTGACACTTTTGTTGGGAGCAAATGTGTCAGGCAATTTAAAACTGAAGCCAATGTTGGTGTACCATTCAGAAACACCACGTGTTATGAAAGGTTTAAACAAAACCATGTTGCCTGTGTACTGGAAGTCAAACAAGAAGGCTTGGGTGACGCAGGACGTCTTCCTGGATTGGTACACCAACTATTTTTGCCTTACTGTTCTCAAATTCAGTAATGACAAAAATTTACCAACCAAGGCTATTCTTTTTTTGGACAATGCCCCTGGACATCCTACAAATCTGGGTGAAGTCAGAACGCCTCTTAAAGTTAATGTTGTCTACATGCACCCTAATACAACATCAGTTTTGCAACCTATGGACCAGGGGGTAATAGCTGCCTTTAAAGCTTATTACCTGCGACAAACATTTACAGAAATAGTGAAATCTTTGGATGTGTCCAACGTTACCATCAGAGAATATTGGTGGTCGTTTGATGTCTTAAAGGGCATCAATCACATTAACACAGCCTGGCAAGAAGTGACTGTCAATTGTCTAAATGGAGTGTGGCGTAAACTTCTCCCAGATCTCGTGCATGACTTCAGAGGATTCAAGCCACAACAGAATGTTGTAGACATCAGCAGGCTGGCACAAGTTACAGTTAAAGATGTAACTGAGCTCTTGAAGAGTCATGCAGAGACTCTTTCAAATGAAGACCTTGAAGAATTAGCTGCAAAACTTAGCGGACAGCAGGAGGAAGAGACAGAAGACTCCTCTAAAAATTATGAAGACCAGTGATCTACGAGTCCTTGCAAGTGTAGAGTCCCTCACTAATGAGCTCTGTGACATTGATCACGACTGGGAGAGGAGTGCCACAGTTAAAAGGAGTGTCATATCAACCCTGAGCCCATATTTTGAAATTCTTAAAGAAAGGAGGAAGAAATCCAGGCAATCAACACTTGTTCCTTTCTTCAAAAAAAAAGGCAATCTTCTCAATCAGGACCGTCAACAGCAGATCCTCAACCAGGACTTTCAAGAGCCAACTAAAACTTTGGCATTACGCCACTGTCAAAATATTTTATGTATGTATGTGTATTAATTTATTTTTTATTTACATGTATTGTACATACTTATATTTATGGAGGTTAAAAATAAAACACTTTTTTAATTAAAAAAGTGTTATTTCTTTGCTTTAAATATACCAGTATTGAAAAGGGTAGGTAAAATTTTTGGTGCCCGGAACCTAACCCTGTGATTTCCCATTGACTCCATGATATAAAGGGTTCCATTTGTGCCTGTCCCCCCCCCAGGAACCTAACCCCGGCGTAAATCCAGGTGTACCTGTATATGTTGCATTTGCGGGGAAGCCTCCCAGATATAATGTTATCTGAAGATGGCAGCAGATCTGACAGATGACTCTGCCTTTGAGCTGTCAGTAGAGAGACAGGCAACAATTCAGATTACTTGGCTTGATGGGCAGCATTGAGTTGTAGGTAGACAGAAGATGGAGGTGATGGTCTTATGCCAATTTTTAATGGAGAAGTCACATGATGGTAAGTGAGCATGTCAGTGTAGAAGTAGTTGCCTTTGTGACTGGGCAACATTGTCTACCATGATATTAAGCTCTCTCAGCAGCTCTTGGACATGGATACCAAAGGGACAGTTAGCAATCTCAAGGGTGTTATAGAGAGTTTGCCATAGTGGCTCAAAAAAAAAGACGTGGTGTCACACAGATATTAGGAATGCAGAATTGGAATTTGGGGAGTACAAAGTACAGAAAGGATATGAAAGGAGGAGGGGGTTATGCTGTTAATTAAGAAAAACATAAAATACAAAGAAGTGCTTCCAGTTGATATAGATCGATAGTGCACTGTTGACCAGTTTGGTGTGACATTTTTATTATTATTACTAGCCATATAGTGCAAGGAAGCCTGAGGCTTATGCTGCACCAGCTAAAAAAAAAAATTTCCAAGTTACCCAGAGAGAGAGAGAGAGAGAGAAGTAGAATGGAATCACCAAGAAGAGAAGAATGATGATATCCAGCTCAGGACCCCTGGGTGTGCCAAGCCCATACTCACCAGATGTAAGCCCCTGGGGTTAAGCACTATGAAAGCAAAAATAAGAATAGGAGTGTGTTATAGGCCTAATGACTCGAATGAGTACAATGAACAATTGTACAGAGAAATGGAGTGGGCTAGTAAATCAGAATATCTTATAATGGGGGATTTTAACCTCCCAGATATTGACTGGAACTTGTGGGTTGGTCACTTGCACACTAGTAAGACTTTTGTGGATTTATTGGATGATTGTTTTCTGCAGCAGCATGTTCGAGAGGCAACCAGAGAGGGAAATACTCTTGATCTGGTTATCAGCAGTGATCATTCGTGTATTAAGAATTTGCAGATAAAGTTACCACTAGGTGGCAGTGATCACAGTGTACTGATATGGGATTTACTTAAAGATATAATATCAGGGGTAAAGGAAAGTGTTTCTGAGTCCACTACAGTGGTCTCAGACAGTTTTTAAATTCTGTACAGTCGGATCAACTGATGATGTTACCAACAGCAAATTCTAAGTGGGAAGCATTCAAGGAATTAATCGTGAAAGCTACTAAAAGTTTATTACCTATTAAGAAATATTGTTCAAGGTTTAAGCCTAAATGGTTGTCAAATGACAACCATTTAGGCCTTCTTACCATTTATTTCTTCTCTCTAATGAGACTCGTGGCAGAGAAGAAAAATGCATTGGATGCATTTAAATTATCAGGCGACACAGAAGCCTATGATATATATAAGCTAGTCTGTAATCAAGTCACAAAGAAGGTTAGGCAGGCAAAGGCAGATAACAAGAAATCTTTGGCAAAGGATGCTAAGAAAAACAGCAAGGATTTCTTTACTTATATAAACTCTAAAAGAAAGGGAATGAATCTGATTGGTCCACTTGATATTGATGGTTCGAGTGTTGATGATCCTGCTCAGATAGCAAACAAACTGAATGAGTATTTTGCATCTACATTCACACATGAGGAATTATTAAGGTTTGAAAATGCCAGAAGGTTATCAAATTGTAGCAGGGTGCTTAATGATTTTGTAATAACTGAGAGCAAAGTGGTGGAGAAATTGCCGAAATTAAACAAAACAAAGGCACCTGGGGTGAATGGGATCTATCCAGTTATATTAAAGGAGGCGGCAAAGCAACTAAGCAAACCCTTAGCCATAATTATGGAAGCATGCTTAAACTCAGGAGAGGTCCCCACGACTGGAGATGTGCAAATGTGTCACCAATTCACAAAGAGGAATAAAAGGGTGACACGAATAATTACTGATCAGTTAGTTTAACTTCTGTTTCGGGTAAAATAATGGAGTCACTGGTTAAAGATGCATTGCAGGATCATCTAGAAAAGCTGCAGCAATAATTCAGACAGTATGGGTTTGTTAAGGGAAAGTCCTGTCTGACAAATTTGATTGGATATTATGATGTTGTTACAAAGGAACTGGATGCAAAAAATAATTTTGATATCATATACTTGGATTTCGGGAAAGCTTTTGACACTGTTGCACATGGAAGACTACTGTACAAATTGCAGCAGAATGGTATTAAGGGTAAGTTGTTACAATGGATAAAAGGATGGTTGAGTGGGAGAAGGCAGAGGGTGGTAATCAATGGGCACTGCTCTTCGTGGACTAATGTCATTAGTGGAGTCCCACAGGGTGCAGTGTTGGGTCCACTGTTGTTTTGTATATTCATCAATGATATTGATGAAGGTATATCAGGCTTAATGTCGAAGTTTGCAGATGATACAAAGGTTGGCAGGGTTGTTAATGACAGTAATGGCAGTGTGCTACTGCAACAGGATCTAGAAAATTTGGGCAGATGGGCTGAGAAGTGGCAACTGAAGTTTAACATTGACAAATGTAAAGTACTGCATATGGGGAGAAGTAACCCCAGAGGAATGTACCAACTGTGTGGTACTACACTTAAGGTGGTAGAAAATGAAAAAGACCTGGGAGTAATTGTGCAGTCAGATATGAAGTTTTCTGAACAATGCAGACAGGCTGCAAGAGCAAGTCATGGGGTTTTATCAATGATATACAGGAATTTTGCTAGCAGGGAAAAGGAGGTGATTGTCCCTCTGTATAAGGCAATGGTCAGGCCATGCCTTGAGTACTTCGTACAGGTCTGGAGGCCTCATTTTAGGAGGGATGTAGATTTGCTTAAGCGTGTACAGAGAAGGGCCACAAGATTAGTGAGGTAAATGAAGGGATCCTCTTACCAAGAGAGGCTTAAGTTCTGCAAATTGCAGCAGCCGGACACTAGGCACTGTGAGGTGATCTGATTGAGGTGTATAAGGCCTTGAATGGGTTGAGCATGCTGAATTCTGATGTGATTCTTCCACTTGTTCAGATTATGAACCTTAAGGGGGCATAAGTTCAAACTGAGGAAAGACAGAGGTAGAATAGATGTGTGGAAATTTGCCTTTAGCCAGTGGGTGGTTAGTTGTTGGAACAAACTTCCGTCTTTCATTGTGGAGGTTGATAGGTTGAATAAATTTAGGGACGAACTGGACAAACATTTGGAGGGAATGGTCGTGTAAATTTTATTATTTTTTTTTTTTGGCTGATGCTGCATAAGCTCATACGCTTACTTTCTTGCATCACATGCCACTATTACTACTAGATGAGAAATTCTCGTAACGTCAGAAAAGGCTGAGATCAGAAATGAGTAAAAACTCTAATTTGCTTCAGAAAGTTGAAAAATTCAGAAACATTTGTGTTGTCACTGATAAGATGTTCTAGATTTATTGGTTTCCAAAGGTTAACCGATGACAGCAAGGTTGAATTTTTGTCTTGTTTACAGTATGGGCATTCAGTGAGAATGTGTTTAACAGTCAGATTTATATAAAAATGCAGACACTGCAGTGTATCACCTCCTGTAAGTAAATGAAGGTGAGTCAGATGTGTATGACCTATTCTTGCTCTTGAAAGGAATACGTCTTCCCATCTTGATGGAAGGTCACTGGAACGCCAAATTTTCAGATCCTGTTTAAACTGCAAGAGTTTATTATTAGTTTGAAAATGCCAGAGTGCTGTCCATTCTGATAGGCATGCAGCATGAATGATTTGTGGATTGTCTGATGCTGGAACAGGGATATTGGTTAATGCTAAGGTAATTGGATTTTTTGCAGCTTTATCAGCCAGTTCATTACTAGAAATTCCGGAATTCAGCAGAAGGTGACCAATCGATAGCGTTCTTCAATCTGCAGTAATAATCTTCTAATTTCATTTAGAACAGGGTGAACTTTATCTGAGGAGTTACATAATGCCATAACTGAGCTGAGGGAATCAGTGTAAATAACAAATTTTAATGAACTGTCAGAACAGAGATTTTCTAAGGCTAGTTTAATTGCATATAATTCCACTAAGAAGATACTGACTTCAGGTGGAAGGGATCATGAAATAGCGTTATTTAGGAACAATGCTTTAAAGCCCTCTGTATCAATTGGAGAAAAATAAATTTATCTGTGAGTGTGAACTGCATGAAGCTGTTTCACATTCAATACTTGCAGAATATTTTTTTTCCCGTTGGCAGAGGTAAGTGTCACAGGTCAGTAGAGGAGGAGTCTATGGTGGTCAAGCACATGTTACTACCTGTTGTACAGAATGAATGGAAACATTCCAAATCTGCATCACTTCAAGAAGATGAAGACCAGCTGGTTTTACTATGCTAGGTTTATTTCTATAGAGGTTTTCTAATGGTGGATTGAATAGGTATGACTGAATTGGATGTGAGGCACAACTGTATTTTGATAACATGCTTCAGTAGCAGCATTTTCCTATGTAAAGTTAGCGGGAGCTCATGAGCATCAATGTAGAGGCTATGTGCTGATGTTCTGAAAGCCCCAAGTGCAATCCTCAAGGCGCTGTGCTAAACTGGATCAAGCCAGTACAAAGCACTTGCTCTGGTAGAATCATACACCGGAACACCATAATCGAGACGGGATCTGATTAATGCCCTGTATGACCGAAACAGGGAGGTGAAATCTGCACCCCAAGTTATGGCAGGTAAAGTTCCGAGTATATTTAACTTTTAAAACGGGAAGTATGTACATTTTTAATATGGTCTAAGAAATTTAATTTGTTGTCAAGGATTAATCCTAGAAATCTGATGTTAGTAGCGACTGGGATGGACACATTCGAAATTTGAAGTTCAGGATCCAGATGAAGTTTGCATTGTCTAGAAAAATGGATAGCAACTGTTTTCTGCTGTGAGAGTCAATAGCCATTAAGACTGGCCCATTATATTTTATTAAGTGATATCTGAAGCTGTTGTTCAATAGATCTCATGTTTTGGGAATTACAGGAGATGGAAAGGTCATCTGCATAAAGGTATATCTCAACTGTGTTTGGAAGCTGTTTAGTGATGGAATCGATTCTAAGAGCAAAAAGAGTGGCACTCGGTACTGATCCCTTTGAACACCTTCCTGAATGAAAGTTGCAGAGAGGGCACGTTGGTATCTTACTTGAAACGATCTAGTGTGTAGAAAGTTCTGAACAAATGTGGGAAAGTTGTCCTGTAGACCGAGAGAATAAAGATTAAGTATACCATGCCATCATGTGGTGTCAAAAGCCTTCTCTACATCTATTGAAACCATTACTAGATGTTTGTGTTTAATGAAGGCATTGCAAATGGCAAATTCAGCCTTGACCACGAGATCTAAGCATGACCTGTTTTGTTGAAAGCCATGTTGACTATGGCTCATTAGATGTTCTGACTCAATGATCCTGACGAGTCTACTGTGGACAATTATTTCAAGGATTTATCAGAGGCAGCTTGAGAGAGATATTGGCCTATAGCTATGGGGAGTTGGATGGATCTTTTCCAGGCTTCAGTAACACCAAAACAATAGCGTGATGCCAAGAAGCTGGATAAACATTTTCTAAAAAAATACGGTTGTAAAAGACCTGGAGGAGGTGGTGCAGAGCTTTTTCATCAAGATGTTGCAGCATGACATAATAGATACCATCTGATCCGGTGGCACCATTGTGAACTATTTTAATGGCATGCAAAAGTTCGGAATATTGCAGAGGTTTGTTATATGGTAGAATGAGGGCAGTTTTGAAGTTGCTGTTCTCTACTGTTTTTAATTCATTGGAAAGATGTAGTATAAGCTGACGTTGCTGAGATTTCAGCAACGTACTGCCCAAAGCATTAGCTATATCCAAGGAACTAGATAAATCTCACCCATTCCAAGAGAGGACAGGAGAAGGTATGGTTGGAAACTTATGAGAAAGGTTTTTTTTTTTTTTTTTTCAAATTATTTTTTTGGAAATTGTTGATGTAAAACTGGTCTGAGATTCTTTTTTGGCTTGCCTTTGTATGAAATATGCTTTTGCCCTTAATTTCTTAAAAGTTATCAGATTGGCTGTGGTTGGATATTGCCGAAACAAATTCCAGGCTTTATTTTTTGCATTTCTCATTCCACCAATAACTGTAATGCTTTCAGCCCAGGGGATTTTAATGGTATTGTATCTTTGGCTACATTTAGGAGAGGCAACGTGATGTAATCTGTCACATCATCAATAGGATGGCGACGGACTGATGACCAAAATTTTGTCCAGTTTGCTTGGGCAAATTTCCATTTCATGCAGGGTTGAGCTAGAGGAGCCTGTGCTATCAATACCTTGCATACAATTGGGAAGTGATCATTGCCCATAGGATCATTTATATAACATACCACTATGGTCAGGACCAGTACTGAAGAACAAATGGAGAGATCTATTGCTGAGGTATGTCCAGTTGGGAACTGAACATGAGTGTGCATGCCAGTATTCAGTATGGTGAGGTTTAGTGCCTCTAAAATGCTTTCAATGAGTCCACCTCGTCTATCTAATTTAGGAGCACCCTATAAGCAGTGGTGACCATTAAAGTCCTCTAATATACAGAGAGGTAGAGGTATCTGTACGAAGAGGTCTTCAAGTTCTTTTAAACAGTAAGTATGGTTTGGCTGCAAGTAGATTGAGACTAGTGTTATTGCAATATGGAGAGTTATATGAACAGCAACAGCTCCTATTTCAGTTTGAAGTGGGATATGCTTAGTTGGGATCTTTGAATTTATTAGGATTGCTACACCACCATGGGCAGCATTTTCTGTATATTTGCTGTATTACAATCTTTTCGATAAAGGCAACAGTTCTTTATCAAAGGAGAAATTTGCGAGGTTTGGTAAATTTCCTGAAGACAAAGAGCAACTGGAGAATACCAGTTAATTAGATTATGGATATCATCTGTGTTGCAACAAAAGCCTCTGCAGTTCCAATATAAAATACAAGGCATTATTTGTGTTTAATTGATGGAGCTGTATCTGAATGCTTTTTGAAGGCAACTGACTTATGACGTTCCAATTTTGGTTTATCTTTTTTAGAGAAAACTAGCCGACCAGTATCCATTCCTTCTTCAGCGTAGATTTCTAAAATAGGATCTTTATGTATAGATGTGCCATCTGTATCCATGATTGTGTCCTGGGTATTTTTCATTGCATTTGAGTTTGTAATATCGGATGTAGTAGCATTCACTGCAGGAGGAGATTCTGCTGGCATTGTCAGAGGAGTATTATTTGCCTGGTCTGAGAGTTTGGGTGGTTGTTTACACACAGAGAGGACACTTCTAGCCCAATCAGAAATTGATTTATTAGTGGAAACTGTGACATCTGTTTGAGTGGAGACTGTTTGGTATTTTTTTTATTACATTAGCATATGTAATATTTTTGTTTATAGTAGGTGCAACTAGTTTTCTTGATTCTTGATAGCTGACTTTATTCTCAACCTTGTATTTTACTCTTTTTTTTTTTCTGTTTTCCATTTTTCACGAGTTTTAGAATATGCAGGGTGGTCACCTTTGCAGTTTAGGCATGTCATTTTTGTAGCCAAGCAGTCACTCTGATTGTGATTTGAGGACCCACAATTGGGGTAGATAGGAACTCCTCTGCATACAGTTTGAGAGTGGCCATACTTTTGGCATTTATAACATCTCAAAGGGTTGGGAATAAATGCAGAAAAGTAAATAACCTGCTTTTACAGAGGCAGGTAAGTTAGGGGTATTGAAGGTGAAAATAATATTTCTGGTAGGCATAAGTTGTCTTTTTTAGTCATACATTTTGTCCCTGCAGCTCTTGGGTTATTTCTTCCTCGGTGACATTTAATAGATCTCATATTTTTACTTGAATATCAGCAAAGTTTGTAAGCTATAAAAATTTCTCTGAACATCTGTGGTTAGTAGTTTCCACTAATAGGTCTCCTGATTTAAGTCTCTTAACAGTCTTAGGAGAACCTGCAATAACTGTCAGATGTTTCTGAATCACAAGGGGAGACATTCTGCTCATAGGCTGACTAGTGAGGGAGTGGAAAATTAGAAACGATGGGCAAGGTTGCTCCAACCAATCAGTGTTCTGCCTCTTTGGATTATCATTTCCTAAGTCATGATTGGAGTCATGATCAATGTAAGTTTCTGCTCTTGAGCTCGAAGGCTCTAAGAGTGGATAAGTATTTTTTATCCATGATGGCTATTGGCCCTGGGAGTTTGTCTTTACCACCCAGGTTACCAGCCCCACCAAGGGGAGGCAAGAGCAGTGCCACAAGGTGACCAAGCAGCTATTAGTTATGTTAGTGATAAAGGAAAAGAAACAGAAAGGTCTCTTTCCTTTCTGGGCATTTGCCTACTTGTAAAACGAAATAGCTACTGCAATATAAAATGAGAAAAATGGTATTCAGAAATAAACAGAATATGTGGCTAAAGCTCTTTAGAGAGGTCGCTTTGATAAACACACTGAGATCACTTGGCCATGGAGAACTTGACACCAGGGGCGTCAACTTCTGGATGCCCAATGATATTCTGGTTCTGGGTTTCGGTTACATTTCTTTGGTCAATGAATGGCAGAGAAAAAATAAAATTTCCATTCCCTTCTTAGGCAGATTTTGTTACTATTGTTTGTATAAAATTCCGTGCATTTTTAAAATGCAACTTACAAAATTATTAATACTTGTTAATGTACCACAGTGTTTTAACTATGGTTGCGATAAAATTCTAAGCTGGAAATTGAAAATCTGTACATGTAAATGGTCATCACAAAAGTCCTTACAGAAATTTTTCCTTATAACTAAAAATAAAGTTTTTTATTATTTATAAGGCCATCATTTTAGTCATAATAAACCTAAATGCTGTCAGTTTTTAGAAATATATCTCTTGTGTGATATTTATATAACACAAATTTCTATTCTAATAATAGGTTTGTTACAGAGTTTAAGGATTCTATAACAAACCTCACTAGAAGCTTTAAAACAAATTTGTTTTGTTTTCATATACATGGTGTCCCATGAGGAAAGGTCAATATTCCAGGAGGTGAAAGGATAGGTCATTTTAAGCAAAAAAAGTTCATATAAACATGTGCCCTACCCCGAATGGTTTCTAAGATAGAGCTACTTTAATGTAAATTTGTTTTGAAATTGGTACACAATATTTTCCTTTCCTTCCATCAGACTGCGCCATTTGATTGTCAGTTGCCAGTTATCAGTTGATTGTTGTGACTGTAGAAGTGAATCAGACTGCGAGTGAATCAGTGAGTAGCATCAGTTGTCAGTTCTAATTGTAGAAGTGTTTGTTAAAAATGCCACACATTTTTACTAATGCCGAATATGCAGATATGCTATACATTTACGACTTCTGCGATGATAGTGCCCCTGCTGCTGTTGAAGAATAACATTGGTGCTTTCCTACACATCGAATTCCAGATCGTAGAGTGTTTTCCAAAGTTTTCAACACATTGCAGGAAAGTGGTATGCTTCCCAGTGCTCATGTTTCATCTGAACGAGGATGTCAAGAAAATGTGTAGGAACGGGAACACATTCTGAACATGGTTCAGCGTTGTCCTACAATTAGCACACTAAGGCTTTCTGCAAGTCTTGGTGTTTCACGAACACATGTATGGCAAACACTACATGAAGAGAGCTTGTACTCATTTCACCCACAGCATGTGCAAAATCTTCACATAGGGGATTGAATTTTGTCATTGGTTAAATGCCAATCGTGAAATGCTTCCACTGATAAAGCCATGTTTACCCAGAATGGAATCAACAACACACGTAACACTCATCGATGATCGCACGAAAATCCACATGGTACAGTGGAAACAAATTTCCAAGTTTGTTTTTCAATCAATGTGTGGTGCAGTTTGATCGATAACCTGTTGATAGGTCCCGTTATTTTAGAACATTGAATGACAGGACACAATTACCTTCAATTTTTGCAAAATACATTAGATGAACAACTAGAGGATGTTCCTTTGTCACACGGTGTGCTACGTACTTTCAGCATGACGGGCTCCTTCCCATTCTACCAGACGTGTGAAGCAACATCTGGACCGAATTTTCCCTAATCAGTGGATTGGTCATGGTGGTGCCATTAACTGGCCACCAAGATCTCAAGATCTAAGCCCATTAAATTTTTGCTTATGGGATTGGATGAAGAGTGAAGTGTACAGAAGAAAGGTGGATACAAGAGATGATCTGCTAGCTCAATAATGGACGCTGTTGCCCATATAAAGGAACATGAAGATACACTTTGACAAGCAACACGCCATGTTCTCACGAGAGTAGAAAAGTGCATTGAAGTTGATGGTAGCATTTTTGAAAATTTATTATAAACTGTTCCAAATTTGTCACTAGAAAAATAAATATTCAAATGCCTCTACCTTGGAAACCATTTGGGATAGGGCAATGTTTATATGAACTTTTTTGCTTAAAATAACCTATCCTTTCACCTCCTGGGACACCCTGTATAACAAAAAACTATATATAACTATTATAAGAAATATCTATATGTCGCATATATATATATATACACACACACACAGTGCTTTTTTTATAAAAAAAAAAAAAAAAAAATATAGGTGCCGGTACTCATTCTTTGCTATCAGGAAAAATTGAAAATTAAAAGGATATGAAAAGTACTCTAAAAATTTTTTTTTCCTGATAGTTACTTTCATGTTTTTGGAATAAGAACAACAAATTTAGTATATTAACACAGTTTATTAAGTATAAATTTATTATTCAAGTATATATAGAAAAATAAGTAAAATATGAATAAAATAAGTAAATAAATCAGTCAACTACAGAGTGCCGGGCACTCAGGATGACATGAATTGTCGTTAGTGTAGTATCTCAAATAGAGAGCTTTATGGTAACTGAAAAAAAAGTTTCTAGTACCCCGGCTTGGCTTAAAACTTAGGAAAACATTGTCTATTTTGAGTCTTTCCAGTTGTGTGAATACCAAGGGTGGGAGAAGCGACTCCGACTTCTTCCTGCAGAAGCGATTAAAGTCTTGGGGGAGAAGCGACTGGCAGGTGAGGGCCCTGCAAGACTCTGCACAGGCACCTCCCCACCAATGCCTCCTCAACACTGGCTCTCTGAGTACCTCCTTGCTGGGACAACCCCAGCTTTGAAAATTTTTAAAAAATACTTCTTTTCACAAAATTAATAAATGACCTTTATAGAATTATTAACTAACTATTTAGCAACCTTTTTGTCACTAAAAGGAAAGTTACTTAGTAAAAAGAAGTACGCTATTGAAGTTCAATAAATTGAAGTGCAACAAAAAAGATTTTGAACTAATTTTAACACAAAAATAAATGATAGATTTCAATCGGAATAGTTTTCCCTGAATAAGCATGGAATAACATGATTTTTAAATTTTTAGCTCCATTAGCAACCGAAATAGACGGGGGAGAGACGAAAATTACATTTTCCTGTCTGACGCCACCATTTTTAATTTTAAAAAATTTTAAAATTATATTTTAAACATACTCGTTGAGCTCGTTCCAACGGTGTAGCTATAGGTTGTCGACAACATTTTAATCCCCCCCACATTTACCTCCCCCTCCATTTCTCAGACAAATTTTTGTCAACAATGATCAATATGGTGTTATGTTGGCCCACTTGATGTGCAAACCCATGCAAAATTTCTAGTCAATAGGTTAAGTGGTTCCAGAGATACAATGCTGTCACAGACGGACGAACAGGCAGACAACTGAGTGACATTTTAAGGGTCCTTCGTTAAACTATAGCCCCTAAAAATAATAAGTAAAAATAATTTTATAATAAAGTTTTTGTAGAATATTCCAAATTTTTATTAAGTTCTCATCCGACAACATCTTATGCTGACTTCTTTTCTTCCTCTCTGTGTGTCTCTTGCTGAATGACTTTTCCGAAGCAGCCATGAATCGACATATTTTGCTGGATCGAAGCAGGTCAGCAGTGGGCCTATAATTTTAAGAAACAGTAGTGAAGAAAGTGTTTTTGTCATCAACAAAGCTCTGGTTGGGCTGACAATCAGATTCCATTTGTGAAAATCCTCATTCACATTCACTCAGTGAAATTGGTATCATACTCAGAGCATCCATCAAATTCTTCAATTCTTCCAAAACCATCTTTCCAATTAAGTATTCCCAAAATCCACGAATTGCATTTAACTGTAACCTAATTGACAATTTTTTAACTTCATTTTCACCAAATGCCAACAATTCATGCTTAGAAGATTTAATACCTTTGTTGTCATCGTTTTCCTTCTCTCGTCATTGTCACTAGTTCTTAAATTTGAATTTTTTTTTTTTTTTTGAAAATGTCAGTGTCATTCGGATATTCAGGTACTGTGACCATGTAAACAGAAATAGGAAAAATTTACGGAAAAATGAAAAACAACAGATGATTATTTGTCGGGGTAAAAGAAATTACCCCCTCCTAATTCTCGAACGGGGGTGCTTACAGTTGATTCACGAAGGTGTCAAACCTACAGTCCGCGAGGAAAGTGAACTAAAACAGCATTTTAAATTTTGTTAATTATGAAAAAAAATTCTCATTAAACGTTTTATTCAGTAAATGTGTATTGTACTTTTCGAATATTTTCGATTTTACTTTTACATGCAACAAGATATGGAAAATGTAACACACTAAAGAAATCTAACTTTGAATTTTTTTGAATATGGCACCTGTACAGGAAAAGGTTGGACACCACTGCAGTAGAAGGTGGGCCAGAGCCCATTGGGAATACACCTTGATCTGCTCACTGTTGACCAGTGCGACTTGCTATCCGACCACCTGTCCGACATACAGAGGTACGGCGGACAGGTGGTCGGATAGGTTTTACCGGGTACCACTAAATTATAGAATCCCTTTAGCTCTTTTAATTCGCTGAACAGCACTAATTGCCTAAATTGCCTGAAGGGCAGAAATGCGAACAGTGCGTACCGAGTTAATTCTCTCCTAATCCGTTCACTATATGAAAATTTTCTCACTCAATGGAAACTATTTTAAATGTAACTTCCAAGGGGAATTCAAAATAATTAAACAGAGGTCCGACTGAGCAATTTAGAATTATAAAAATGGTTATACAGTTTTATATAGAAAATATCTTAACAATAAACAGTGAAAAATGTAAATTTAGTTAAATAATTTTAAGCTTATTTAAATAGTAGATAAACAGGTAAAAAAAAAACTTACGGAATATTACAAATTTCGAAGTACACTGCATCCAAATGTCACACATCACTGTTAATAAAGGTGCTGGTATGCCGGTACCATTGCTTACCGTCACAAAAAAAGCACTGTATATATATATAGTAGGATTACCAGATCTAGAATTCAAAAACTAGGACAAAATAGGGAAAAATCTAAGACATTTTTAGTTTCAAAAACGAGGACGAAACGAGGACATTTTAAAAATTATATTTATTACTAAAAAATTACAATACATATTTATTGTTACTGCCAATCGTTTTCAGTAAGTTTGGATTACAAAGTAAGTACAAAATGTTTTTCAATCCATTTTCAAATTATAAATACCAACAAAATACCATTCACAGTATTTGTTTCAATTTTATTTATAGTGTTGCTCCACTGATTGCTAATTAATGAAAATACATGCCGTTCCCATCGTGGACAAAAATAGAAAATGTATATTGAGCAAATTTAAAAGCTCAGAACTCTTGCACTGATTAAAATATTCAGCCCACTTTCTATGGGCTAATAAGTTTTCCCAATTATGTTTCGTTTTCTCTCGGAAACAAATTACTTAAAATTTATAAGTTGATCAAATAATCTACTATCATCAATTTTCAATTAGACAAATGATGATAATACAGTTCACTTGTGTAATTTTGGGATAAATATTCATTTTACGATGAGATGATTTTTTTAAATTACAAAAAAACTAATATACAAATCCGCAAGGCCGTCCGAGGACGCCCTAAAAACCAGGACATGTCCTCAGAACGAGGCCGTTCGGTAACCCTAATATAATTGATATGCGATCGTACATTTTTGCTGTTTTTGAGTGAATTAATAGTTTTTGCTGCAATTTAAAGGTAGGAAATCAAAGAATATACTTCTGTTTATGTATATTGAGAGTTTCAATTTTGCAAATTGAGTATAAATTATGTAAATTATTAGTTTTTTCCAGGGGGGGGGGACAACTTTCAAGTTGTGGGTTAAAAGCAGGCTTAAAATTTTTTTCTGTTTTTACTCCGGCATGACAACCAAGTCAGTAGAGTTTACAATAAATCGTCAATACAAATATTTATCGTATTTAGTAGTCACGGGCTTGAACTCCGGCCCATTCAAGGAACGCGTGCTATGCACTCTCGCTCCTGACCACTGAGCTACGTCAGGCCTACCAGGCTTAAAAAGGACCGGACCGAATAAGGGTAAAAAATATAGCCCCCCCCCCCAATTGACTGTATGGAGTGATCAAAGTATCATTATTTTAACGATGTCTGGAGGTAACCCATATCCGTATTATATTGTGTCTGTAGAATTGTGTTCACGGCAATTTGCATGTGGCGAGAGGGGCCCTACTCTTTCTGCCTGAAATCGACTAAATACAGCCTCGATTGAAGAGGCCTTCCGTCAAGGAAATTCTCAGTCGTCAACATGACTCGAATCCGCATACCTCCCCGAACGAGTGATACATTGGTCCAGGGTGGTGAATGAAAGAATAGGGGTAACCAAGGAGGAAAATTAATATCATAAAAATGATATCAGATAACCAGAGAGGGCAGATTACCACATCTGTAGTAGTTTATTTCTTCTTCTTTTTTTAACAGTAGGTTTAATTTTCAGATTATTTTTTTCCCCACGTACTTTTTTACAATATCCCTTAGTCACGGGCACCAGTTCATATGGTACTATCTGTAATGATTATATTCATGAGTTATTGTGTATTCCTCTGATCTGGTGGTCGTACCGGCGTATAAAGACCATTTTCATCGTATATTATGCCTGTATAAGCATTCACAGGCCGATTATGTTATACCGCTGAAAAAACTGAAATACCGCACTCCTTCCACTGATAAAGGTGGGAAAAACAAATCATGAATTAACCGTCATTACTTTCTGAATGAATACAACGTTAGATTACGCAATGACGGCAACAATGGTAAATATAAACCATGTCGCGTACCTTTTTCTTCACTATCACATTCCTGCTAATTAATTATTACGACATTGTTCAGAAATATCACTTATCATGGAACAGATACGTACGCTGAGCAGGAGGCATACATATGTATGTCCTGAAAAAACGACTAGTCTTTGCTCGTTCTTTTAGTTTGTTTGCAAGCGGCTTACTAATTTGTCGAAGCGCCAGGGAGGCCAACTTCACAATCGGAAAAGCTCCTGCCACCATCTCACTCCTTATACAGCAGCCGTAAATACACTAATGACCTCTATAGGAAGAAAGGAAATTATTATATTACGAGATTAGTATTTTTCTAATACAAGTAGTCTTTGATTTACGTCCAGCAAGAGTCATTTATTATTATTATTATTATTATTATTATTAGCTACATGGTGCAAAGAAGCCTGAGGCTTATGCTGCACTAGCTAAAAAAAAAAAAAAAAATTCCCCGAGTTATCCTGAGAGAGAGAGAGAGAGAGAGAGAGAGAGAGAGAGAGTCAAAAGTAAAAGGGAATCACCAAGAAAGAGAAGAATGATGATATCCAGCTCAGGACCCTGAATGTGCCAAGTCCATACTCACCAGATTATTATTATTAGCCATATGGTGCAAGGAAGTCTGAGGCTTATACTGCACCAGCCAAAAAAAAAAAAAAATTCTGAATTACCCCGAGAGAGAGAAAGAGAGAGGGAATCACCAAGAAAAAGAAGAATGATGATATCTAGCTCAGGACTCTGGGTGTGCCAAGCCCATACTCACCAGATGTGAGCCCCTGGAATTCCTATGACAGCAAAAAAATACAGAAACGACGTAAATCGGATACACATTTTATTTATTTTTACATATGTGTATTTATCTTTAAGAACTAGATGCATTCTAGTAGCCCAATTTTTGGTCTCACAAACTTAATTTACGCTTCACTTAAATATCACAAACAAAAATTGAACAAACCAATGTTACAGCATTTGTAATGCAAAAGTATTCATGTTTTTTAATTGCTGTAATTACTGCATTTCGTTTTCTTCCTTCACTTTTGTCTGCTCGGATAGCACAGTGGTCAAAATCATCGTCCTTCCCACATTATTATTATTATTATTATTATTATTATTATTATTATTATTAGCTATATGGTGCAAGGAAGCCTGACGCTTATGCTGCACCAGCCAAAAAAAATTTCCCGAGTTACCCTAAGAGAGAGAGAGAGAGAGAGAGAGAGAGAGAGAAGGGAATCACCAAGAAAGATAAGAATGATGATATCCAGCTTAGGACCCTGGGTGTGCCAAGCCCATATTCACCAGATGTGAGCCCCTGGGGCGATCTAGTGGAAAAGAACCGATTTTGAATCTCGTTAATGATGCTAGGAACTTTTATGGGCTTTTTTACACTCCGTGGCTGAGCTAATTGATGTGAGTCGTCAATAGCAAGATTTCTTCCCTCACGGAAAGTCGGTTTTATTTCCAGAAAAACAGGTATATCTACCAAAGACAAGAAATTTATGGACATTATATACGCTGACATATAAGTTAGTTCTTGGGTGGCCCGAATATGACAGTTCCCCCCCCCTCCTGCACTTTTATCTTTTGTTGTTTCAACTCAATGCTCGACAGCTTAGTATTGTGCGATCAATTTACTCACGTTCAGTTCGTCGAAGCCAATTCCATTCGCCAATGTCAAAATCTGTCACTGACATTCGGGCAGAATGGAAGTTTCTAACACCGTGAAAACCCTCTGGCTACTCACACATATACACACTATTCATCGTAGCTCGAGTAATTTCCTCCTGTGATTTCGCAATATTGCCTTCTTAATGTTATGAGGCGGTACCGCTTCGAAAGTAATGCCACCTAATTTTTTGCTTCCAAATGTGGCGCCGTAGATCATTTTGGGTGTCACTGGTTTCACCATACTGAGTGGCTCTGTGATCGGTCTCGAGAGTGTAGCACACGGATAGTTCAATATGGTGGATGTTACAGATGTACTATTAGAAGATGAAATGCACAGGGCATAATTTCTTATGGGTTTATGTAATTAACTATATAATATCGGTGTAGATACACCATAGTTTACCCATAAATTTGAACTACGCATGTAGTGTAAAGGCATCGTTTTAATTGTATCTCATATTGTGGGTGCCTTCACAACGAGATAGCTGGTATTGCACTACTTCAAATAAATAACGCTTCTCTTAGAGAAGACTACTGTTATTTATTTTCAGTGGATATCACCACCCAGACGATCGTTTCGAAGCTAGTGTGTATGTGTGGGATAATGACTCTACTGTCCACTTGTCTCTATTAGACTTAGGAAAGCAAAAAAGTAGAGAGAAAGTTATAATAGGAGAGGAAGAAGAAAAGAAACGGTGTAGAAGAATGAAAGGGACTAACTCCTTCAATTCACACCACTCAAAAACTCATTGATTACTCGAATAGGAGAAGCTGCCCTAGTGGCGAAGACTGTCGTTACCTATTCTCGGAAACTCCGGGAGGCATAAAGTACCCCTGACGGCACCATTTGGAAGCTAGTTGGTTTCATCATCGGTGGGTGGGTGGGCAGGTACCCCGTTTCGAAGCTAGTGGTCTTCATCATCAGTGGGTGGGTAAGTACCCTGGTAACGTAACATGCCATCACAGTTGCGAATTTATTTATTTCCACAATATGAGAGATGCCAAATGGTGTAAGTAATAATAATGCATTAGATGAAATGCAAAAGGCATAATTTTTTATGGATTTTGTGAGGCTGATAAATTCTCAGCTTACGACGATCGGATAAATCTAATTCTCTATTCGATGAATAAAACCGATACTCAGGATATTGGGGCTAAATTGTCGAAAAACCGTTTTTGATTAGAACCCGCGATAATTAAGCAAGGGAAAACCAAATGAAAAGTATTGAGGAGGAGATGTGAGAGAGCCAATGAGAAGGCAAGAGCCCATGACTAACACAAGCTTGCTTTCGCTCTTAACGGGGGTGAAAGGGGCAGCGAGAACTTCAGTCACGCGCTAACGACAATAAGCAAAAAGAAGGTTTATGTTCATAGCGAAACCATGCGCACACCGGGCCATGACGCATGCTTAAATAACTAAAAGAACAGTCATCTTTCGTATTTACGACTTTCCCCACTGCCATTGGGAGGATGCGAAGAATTCTCTTTTTGCGTAGCCAATGAAGGAAAAAGTTAAAGGGGGGAAAGTAGTGCCGAAGCGCAAGGCATATAAGGGTAGACGGGGCCCCAAAAAGGACAGATGGGAGTTGGCTCTTCGTAGACGAACAACGAGTCGGAAGATCAGGAGAGCAGCGAGAGACAAAGGAAGGAAGAAAGGACAAAGGCAAAGAAGAAGCAGAGCGACCACCAGGCCCAAAACGCCCGAAAACCAGTAGAGGACCCCACCCATATTTCGCTGAAGAGAAGGAGAACGTATAACTGAATTCCAGGAGCAAGCGAATTAACTGATAAGCCATTATATTATTCGTGTGAATGTAACAATCGGAAACCGAAACCAAACTGATAACATTTTCAATGCTTCTTTCCTAATCCCAAATGAATTATATGTTAACACGACATAAGTTAAACGACTATAATGTTCCCATAAACAACCGAAAATTCCTATCCTGATGCCCTCTACTGGTGTATTCGAGCACGATCAAGCGCTGAGTTCCAGATGATGATGAAGGATGCACTGAAAGATAACAAACCAGGAAACTTAGCCACACCCACCCGCTTTTAGCCACAGAATATGAATAGTACCAAAAATGTCTATGAGCATTCTGGACGCTTAACCTAGAACAATCTAGTACCCTACAAAAGGTAAGAATTGTGAAGGATTATTGTTGCAAGATAAAATATTGTACAGGATTTCTATGAAGAGCAGAATGTACTAGTTTATTACCAGATCCACATATTTGACATTATGAAATGTAACCAGCGCCTGAATACCACAATTTAAACAAATCGCCTAAGTAGAGTGCAAGTGTTGTATATCTATTTTGTTTTGTGTTAATAAATATTGTTATGTGTTTCACTAAATCTCGTCCTCTCTGCCCATATCCAATCACACCAGCACAGGTAAGAACCAACTAAGATAAGTTATATGCGGGGGATCGAGTCAACTCACTGCGATTGTTCGGTCCTTTAACACAACGCTAATCCTTTGCTGCAGTCACAGGGGTTATATAACTTCTGGACACCGAGGGCGGGGATTTTGTCCTAAGAGATTGTGACTTAGAGCGACTAGACGGAAAAGGGCGTCGCCCCACAGAAACGAGAGGAAACAAGTTGGCGCCTTGAAGCGAGCAAACCCAAACAAGAAGGTGCCACGTAGCCAAAGAAGACAGGGCCACCCACAAGATGATGCCGCGACGCCCTACAGTTTAGGAATTATTATTTTTATTATAATAATAATAAAAATAATAATTAATTAATTAACTATATCATATCGGTGTAGATATACCATAGTTTACCCATAAATTCGAACTACATATGTAGTGTAAAGGCATCATTTTAATTGTATCTCATATTGTGGGTGCCTTCACAACGAGATAGCTGGTATTGCACTACTTCAAATAAATAACTAGTAGAGAAGACTACTGTTATTTATTTTCAGTGGATACCACCACCCAGACGATCGTTTCGAAGGTGGTGGGCTTCATCATCACTGGATGGGCAGGTACCACAATATGAGATACAATTAAAACAAAATACAATTAATGCAAAAAAAAAAAAACGATTACCATCATAATTAAATTGCGTGTTTTCTATGGCCGATTATGTCCGTAAATTTCGTGTTTTCTACGGCCGATTTGCCTGTTTTGCTGGACGAAAAACCCGAGTTTCCAGTTAAAAACTTGTGTGTATGTACTGCAGTATATGTTGTTTATGTCAGGCCACTTTGCCACCAGGGAACAGCTGATACTTGGTGCCCGAGCGACGGCATGTGAAGCCCGGTATTAGTCCAGTAAACTGTGCTTAAGCATAATATCCTGCATCCACTGGTGGATGTACTATACCAGTGGATGCCAGCCATCCCGTACTCAGGGTGCCCAATCCTGAGTATCAGCAAAAAAAAAAAAAAAAATAAAAAAAATAATAATAATAATAATAAATAAAATAATAATAATAAAAAGAAAGAAAAGAAATTCCCAAATTCATGGGAGAGGAAAAAAAAAAAAAAAGATCGGAAAAAAAATCAAATTATTATATTATTGTTACCCATATTAATGTGTCTGTAAATTGCCTGTTTTGCTGGACGAAAAAAACCTTACTATCTATGCCTGAGACTGAGTAACCCAGAGACGGAGTAAAAAAAAAAAAAAACCATTAAAATTCCTCGCGTCATCGACGGGATTCGAACCCGAGCCTTTTCCACACGGTGACGATACCACAGTGCTTTTTTTTTTATGTTCTTGAGTCAGGGTGGCACCTAGGCAAATTCACATCTCCACCTTGATCACCTGCGACAGGGCAAAACCTCTGTGAAACGGCCTGAAAAAAGTGTTGATGTATGTGTGTGTGTGTGTGTGGTTAGTATCGTGTGAGTCGTTGTGTCAGGCCTCTTCGTTCTAGGGAGCAGCCAACACCTGGGCAGCTGCCGCCTAATTCCCGTCGCCAGGTCCGAGTCCATTATTCACTGTCAGTGCTCAGCGCACTAAAATCCCGTACCCGCCGGATGTAGTGTAATATCGATGGGTGCGATACCACTGTGCTAAACTAAACCAAACTATTATTTTTAGGCCACCCGAATAATTAAATTCATCTGCCGTGGTGTGTGTGCGTCATATGGTCAATTTGTTTTTTTTTTGCTGGACGAAAACCCCCAGTTCCTGGGAGGAAAACCTTCCTATCTATGCCTGAGACCGACTAACTCAGCCACGGAAAGAAAAAAGCCCATTAAAGTTCCTCGCGACATCGACGGGATTCGAACCCGGGCCTTCTCCAGCCGGTGTGGGGAGGACGGTGACGATACCACTGTGCTACGCGTGTAGACAAAAAAGATCGGAAAGGGACATTGTTCAGAGCCGCATACAAGAGCTGGATCGACACGGTGATCAAACAAGGCCGTTGCATCACAGCACACGAATTGTGCTATGCGGTAGGTGTATGGAAACCTGCTGTGAAAACCGTCATAAAGGAACTAGGCTACAACAAGGTATGTGCCCAGTGGGTCCCAAAAATGCCCGACACATGTGCACCAAGAAGCCCGGAAAGTCTGTACAGAAGTTCTTCAGCGCTACGAGAGTGAGGGAGAGGTTTGCTTTCATGCATAGTCACAGATGATGAAACCTGGGTCCACCATTATGACCCAGAAACGAAGAGACAGTCGATGGAGTGGCACCATAAAAATTCTCCACGCAAGAACAATTTGAAAGACAGCCTCCTGTGGGTAAAGTCACGACGACAGCTTTTTGGAATAAAAAATTCAGTCTTGCTTGTGGATTTCTTGGAGCGTGGCACCACAATCAACTTAGATGGATATGTGGAAATTGAAAAAGTTGAAAGCCTGCATCCGTAGAGTTATAGCGGACAAAAACCTTAATGAGGGTCTTCTTCATGACAAAGCACGATCCCATACAACTCTGCGCACGATGGAGGCCATAGCAAAACTGGGGTGCACTGTTCTTCTTCACCCCTCTCATAGCCCGGATCTTGCACTTTCCGGCTATTACCTCTTCGGCCCGCTGAAGGATGAACTCCGTGAACCCATTTTGCGGGCGACGGCCAGATCAAGCAGTGTTCGCGAAGCCCTCTGGAGCAAAAGTAAGAACTTTTAGAGGATTGGAATACAGCGTCTGACTCAGACTTGGCGGAAGTGCATAGAAAATGGTGACTTTGAGGAAAAATGACAGTGTGTTTATTAATGATTGAGGATTAATTGATGTAAAAGGCATGTCGTAGGAATTAATTTTTTCGGAGGAAAAAAATAGGAGCATTACTTTCATACCGCTACTCGTACATCTCATTTGGAACTCCTGAAGTAATAACCAACCTTCGCCGTGTGTCTCAGCGATCAGTGGTCGCATTATGGACAATAAGATTAAATAAATAAATATGATCTTTATTGTAAGTACATGATCTTTATTGTATATGATCTTTATTGTACACACAGGTACTACGACTTTACAATACCCTTCACGGCACCATATCAGTGGTTAACAAGCGGCAGAGATAACCTCGCCGAAAGTTTAAATTATAGGCAGATTATGTATAAAAAAAAATCTTTAGCAGATAATATTAACAAATAATAATAACGTATATATCCAGTAAAAACTAACTTTAATTTAATATAAATAGTTTGGAGCTTTCAAGGCTGAACGTGCCTCTTTGTCAACAAATTCTAACAGAATGGAAACTTATAGAGATAAAAATTATTTTAGCGGACACAGATCTACGTCAATGAGGCGTGGGAGGGCACGAGGTAGGCCATTCATCCATTTGATTGGTGTTCATTGTTGCTGCATGGTCGTGCATAGTTTTGCCTCCAGCGCTTATCTAGACTTAAAACAGTTGCCTCCAAGATGGAGGCGACTGTTTTTTTTTTTATCTCTAAAGTTTCCATTCTGCTAGAACTTGTTGACAAAGAGGCACGTTCAGCCTTGAAAGCTCCAAACTATTTATATTTAATTAAAGTTAGTTTTTACTGGATATATACGTTATTATTATTTGTTATGTACAATGGATTCCAGTACAACAGGCCCATTTAACTCCACGGGCTCACATCTGGAGAGTATGGGCTTGGCGCACCCAGGGTCCTGAGCTGGATATAATCATTTTTCTATTTCTTGGTGATTCCTCTCTCTCTCAGGGTAACTTGGAAACTTTTTTTTGGCTGTTGCAGCATAAGCCTCAGGCTTCCTTGCACTATATGGCTAATAATAATAATAATTTACTCGCAGATAATATTAACTTGGAAGAAAACTAATACAATAATAAATAATTAAATAATACAAATTGCGATAACAAAGGATAGTTTCCTCGAGTTTGGTTTTCTGTGAGATTCTTGGCCAGCAGTAACGATCAGAAATCAGTTGTGGAGACCGCGTGCAGATCTAGGATGAACCGTCTATACTTTTTATCATCTATGATTTAAAACAAGTCCGCATCCAGGAATTGAACTAGATGGAGCTTCTGATAAGGGAGGAAATTAAAGAAGAAAATAATACAGTATATATCAATTAACTAGAATTTTAATGACAAAGAATGAAGCTTTCAGGGCAAATGGACCGCTTCCTCAGCAAACGTATACATATTATAACAAAATATCCACGTTATAGATAAAATTTCAATAGATATTGAACTGTGCGTGCTCTGATGCGTACATGGCCGCGAGATTGACTCTCATCTACTAGATCAGTGTTCATTGTTGGTACATGGACTTGTGTGGGTTTGCTGCCAGCGTTTATCAAGCTTCAAGACTGTTGATTCCAAGATAGGATGTAGCCTCGTGCCCTTGCAGTGATTCAAGATTTTTGAATTAAATAAATAAATTTTCTGTTTATACTCCGGGACGACCAAACGGTCAGGGGAGTTTACAAGATACACAGAATAGAAGAAACAGCACCGTATTCAGCAGTCACGGGCTTGAACCCCGGTCATTCAAGGCACGTGTACTTATGCACCCGCGCGCCTGACCACTAGGCTACGGCGGCCTCATTGCTTGATAAGTTCAACGATTCCAGCCAAAGGCGGTGACGGAAGTGTCGGGATTGGCCGATCACTTCCTAATCGCGTTTAGGGTTAAGGTCATGTTGGGTCGACCAGAAATGTTCCGCGATTGCGGAGTGGTCAGGTCACCAAGGCGATTTGATCTGTCATGCTCTGCAAGGCGGTCTTGACGGCGTCTCGAGCGGTATACCACTCCGCTATGCAAAAGAGGGGCGATTGTAATTTTCACGTTTGAAACCAGAGAATGTAAGCCCCTACCAGGTAATTGTACACATTTTATGCGGTATTCTCGAGATCTGGTGGATATGAGGATTTCGAGATCTGTTCCGACATGCACGTATAGTAGGGAATAAGGCGGTAGGCATATTGCCATGTGACGGCCTCGGGCAGGTCATAAGCTAACAAATATAATTTCTCATTTCCCACCAAAATCAGAAGCGAATTTGCATCCAATCAGAAAGGCAAAATGAGATAAATTACGCATTCCCAGTAATCAGCCAGTCACAAAACTCGACAGAGCAATCACTTGTCTAATATATGGGTTGAGTAACCACAATTGTTTTTTTGTCAGTTTTTACTCTGGAAATCTCTGTGGGCCTAGCTTCCTCTGGGTGTTAATTTTTGTTACAAATAATATGGTATCCCCTAGTCCCCGTATAATATGGATCGGTATCCCCTAGCCCCCGTCTAGTAATGTACGGGCGAGAAGAATCAGTGGTTGCACGTATTGTGGATTTTTTTTTTTTTTTTTTTTTTTTGAAAATTGCCGTATCGCCTTTTCTTTTTCTTCATTTCAGCTCCCATTTTGTGGGGGGAAAGGGGGCGGCAGCCCCCACCAAAAATAAAAAAATAAAAAAACATTTGTGTTCACTCGCATCGGCAATTCTCTTTGTTAATGCTCGCAAAAGTCTAGTAAATGTTAGGGTAGGGGAAGAATCAGTTGTTCCATGTAGTGTGAATTTTTGTTACTTGTTTTTTAAAAAAATGCAGTTTTTCCTTTTCTTTTTATTAATTTCAGTTCAGATTTTGTGATGTCTCGTGACATATTGCAATCCTCGAATAACGTACATTTTTGTTACTTTCTTTTTAAAAAATTGCCATTTCCCGTTCGTTCTGTTTTTCTTTTTGATTTGCCACATTGTTGTTGATCTACAATAAAAATTATTCATTTGCCCATACCAATTCTATCGTGAAATTTCCTTAAAAATTACCGTTTTCGAAGGGTGCACCATAAACTAAATATTTACCAAATTCTGTTTAGGCTTCTATCTTTGGCCAAAATAAATAATAAAAATATAAATAATATATAAATAAAAATATAAAAACATAAATAATTTGGCATTTCCGCTGAACTCCGGAACATGGATGCACCTGAGTCACTGCCTTGCGGGCGTGGTCAAAGAAGTGATTGATTGTTCTGTCGAGTTCTGTGACTGGCTGATTACTGGGAATGTGTAATTTTTCCTTTCTGATTGAATTTTTTTTTTTTTTTTTTTATGTGAACCCCAAACACGAGAGGTATTAGAACCTATAGTACTTAGTACCGTGCTTGGGTTAAAAAAGCATGGGTTGAAGGAGAAGTATGGGGGGAGGGGGATGCCGGAAACTTTGCTCTAGAGACTAAACATGGGTTTCACCACTTCAAGCCTCCAATAAGCATGCAATTTCCTTTCATTTTTGCCTTTCTGATTTTGGTGGGAAATGAGAAATTATCATTTGATTGTTAGTCGTTATTGTGCTCTCGGTTATTGGTTAGTCGTCCTTTTCATGCTTTTTTTTTTAATCTGTTGTTTCGGTTTTTTTATTTGTTTATTTGTTATTCCGTGTACGACCCTAACGGAATACAGTATAAGTGTTTTCAGTGTGGATATTTGATGAAATTGGCAGAGCGAATGGATATTACGGATAGTTTTGAGTGGATCTGTAGAAAGAAAGGGGCCAAGGACTTTTTTGACGATTTGATTGTTTCTGTAGTTATTGTATGATTTGTTAGTATCAGGTTCTGTTGATATAGTAGTAGGGAGATGGGGCGGAAGCCTGTGTTGCCTTTCTATTGACGTGCATGACAGATTGCATTGTTAATTATAATTATTATTATTATTATTAGCCATATGGTGCAAGAAAGCCTGAGGCTTATGCTGCACCGGCCAAAAAAAAAAAAAAAAAAAATTATTCCCTATTACCTTGAGAGAGAGAGAGAGAAGTAGAAAGGAATCACCAAGAAAGGGAAGAATGATGATATCCAGCTCAGGACCCTGGGTGTGCCAAGCCCATACTCGCCAGATGTGAGCCCCTGTTAATGCACGCTAAATCGTCCAGTAATGTCGGGGAGAACTATCAGTAGTTGTGTCTGGTGTTAATTTTTGTTACTGGTTTAAAAAAATTACATTTCACCTAATTTTTTGCTCCATATTACTCTTTCCTTCATTTTAGCTCAAACATATTGTGATGTCACGTGACATCCAGTAGTAATGCGAGCGAGTTGAGGGGAAAGCAGTGATTGCGAAGTGGCTTCACCCGGAATTCTTTCTCGCCAAAGTAGGCCATTAGAAATGCATCATGTAAATAATACGTGCATTCTGCACTTATTATTCAATAATACGTGCATTACGTGATGCATGTAAATAATACTTGCATCGTCGGGCTGCATATTATTATTATTATTATTATTATTAGCCATATAGTGCAAGGAAGCCTAAGGCTTATGCTGCACCAGTCAAAACAAAAAAAAAAAAAATTCCCAAGTTACCCTGAGAGAGAGAGAGAGAGAGAGAGAGAGAGAGGAATCATCAAGAAAAAGAAGAATGATGATATCCAGCTCAGGACCCTGGGTGTACCAAGCCCATACTCACCAGATGTGAGCCCCTGGGGATATACAGGCAGTTGTCGCTTTACGAGATTTTTTGCTCAAGTATCACAAAATCGAAAATACGAAATCGAAACTACTCTGTGCATTAATTGCAAAAAATGAATGTTAAACATTCATAAATACCGCATTCCAAACCACGTGGGTAGCTATACAATACAGTGTACCCCGCTTTACGATATTAATCAGTTCCAGAGACACCATTGTATCGTTAAAATATCGTAATGTGAATCCAATAACACATTATTTTTTGGTAATTCGTTTCAAGATCTCGGAAGTTGAAATTTTCGCTGTATGGGCCCCTGGTGGGATAAAACTATTTATCTCTCTAAAATGTCATTTTTAAGATCACGAGCGTGACCTTAAGGCCATATAAAAGGTCGTGAGCGTGGTTTGTAAATTGTATTAGCTACCAATTCAAATCATTAAAATGCACTACACTTTTATCATTATCCTATGTTCCATTATAAGAATCAAATTTGAACGACTTTGTGATATTTTTCGAAAGCACATTTCTGGATGTCGCAACCATAAAATAAAAACAATTTACAGTACACTTTCTGGTTTATTGGGCTTTTCTGTTACTGCAAGCAATTATAAACGGGTAGTAAATTCGATGTTATTGCATTTGCGAAAATATAAAATACCGATAGCTGGAATTGTGTGGGTCTTTATGTTATTATGGTGAAATGTGTTTCCCCTTTACTGAAATCTTAAATCGTATAAAAACATAAATAAAATTTCATAATCTTCTCTTCATTCCTTTTTTTTTTTTTTTTTTTTTTTTTAAGCTTTGTGAACTTGTTACTCCGTGCAAATCGTGTTAGGATCCGGCGCCACCTGTGATTTCTCACAACTGCGCCATATGTACGCTGTGAAGAAATACAGAACTACTGTAAATGCCAGAAAAGTGTTGTCTGTTGGATATGACATATTGTGTTAGGTTCTGTTGGGTGTCCTGGCTATTGGCCGCAGGGCCCCTGGTGAGACCTCGCGTTGCCTGCACACACCGCTAGGAGGTAGCCAGGCTACCCTTTATTCTCTGGCTGGTCTCTGCCAGGGTCACCTGAGCGTCCTGGACGAAGACCAAGTTAAAAAAAAAAAAAAAAAAAAAAAAGAAGAGAAGAGAAGGCCTGGGGAATAATAGGAAGGGGGGATATGAATGTGAGGAAAAAGCTAAAGTGGACACATAGAGAAGGCAGAGAAATAGGGGATGGGGAGAGGGATCAAAAGTCTCAGGGGCAGGCGCCACTGTGCGAGTGCCAAAGGCCAAGCACTCTCTGGGAGTCAGCTTTCCAAGGAGTGCCAACCATGATGATGCCAACAGAGTAGTACTCTGTGAATCTACCCATCATTTCATTGCTCCACAAATGTGTTTTGCATTCTGTATTGAGAAAAGATCATCGTTATTTGAAATAAATCGTAAATCAACAGCTATGAGAGTATCCACCCTCTCTTTAATTTTTTAAACCGAAATGTGAGATACAAACTGATTTCGCAGACGAGTAATTGAGAATCACTGAAATAAAGGAGCATATTTCGTCGACAAGGCTGTTCTAGGAACTCGCGAAAAGTTTTTACAGCTTGTTGATGACATAGAACTTATTGCAAAGTGAGTGTTTTTTCAGCGGTTTTGTAGGATATTATGTTTACTGATATCTAAATGAATAGTTAATGGCATCACATTTCTCTATGAAATCCAGTTACGTGTGATCGATATCGTGTAAGGCGAAATTTAAAAGAATAATAAATGTTAATAATAAAATAAAAATGGTTTTATTCTCTGTATTCTGCGATAGATTATTATACTGAACCACTTGCAAAAAAATAAATTGTGGCTAAAGGATAAGTTTATAAACCCTGGGGGCTCACATCTGGTGAGTATGGGCTTGGCACACCCAGGGTCCTGAGCTGGATATCGTCATTCTTCTCTTTCTTGGTGATTCCTTTCTACTTCTGACTCTCTCTCTCTCTCTCTCTCTCTCTCTCAGAGTTACTTGGGAACTTTTTTTTTTTTTTTACTGGTGCAGCATAAGCCTCAGGCTTCCTTGCATCATATGGATATTAATAATAATAATAATGCCAGCATAGTATTTTAATCTTCAGTCTTACTCTTTTATCAGTTAGGAAAATGCTATCCGACCCCAGTTTATGTTTGCACTTGAGGGTCATTGCTCTGAGCAGCTCTAAGTTCAGCAAACTTTGCCCGTCTGATGGTAAAGACAGCTTGCACATAACTCGTTAGGGCTTTGTATGTTGTTTCATCCTGAAGCAGGTATGTTTCATGGTTACGAGGGTTCCTCTGGAATTCAGTAAAAAATTTGACTCTACAATCATTGTAAGCAGGGAACTCATCATGAGATGCCCCCATGACTCCTCTTCGCCACAGTGGCAGAATGGATTGCTTTCAATTCCCATTGCTGTCAATTTCTGTTGAAAGGGCGCATGTCCTGGGATCAGGAATGTCACTTGCAGAGCAGGTGAAAACCAGGAAGGAGGCTTTGGGAAAGTCATGTCAGTGGATGGGGGGAATCTTCTGGTAATTTCTCCTTTGGGTGTGGTTTCCCATGAATGCTGCCAAAGTCCTTGAAGGTGTTTGAAGATACGTTTTCTTTATTTCAGGTCATTGGAAGCTGCAGTTGAAGATTTAACAACTGTGTTGGAATTCCCTTCTTTAATCGATGGTAAAGGCTGACAGTGCAACACGCCCTGCAGGTAGACAACAGCATGAGTCTTTGTATTGAGTCAAGTTTACACTTGTTCTTTTCCGGGACGGCCTTTGTACACCAAACTGAGGCTCCATAACACACAATTGGGAGAAACGCTGCTTTATAGATGAGAGACAAAGCTTTATGCTTCAAGCCCAAGTCCGCTCTGCTGACTCTTCTTATCATGGCCGTATACTTTTGGATTTTTGTGGATAAGTACTTCAGATGAGAGTGAAAGGTAAGACCAGTGTCAATATAGATTCCCAGGTATTTGACTTCTGTGCAGAGACGGATGGGAATGTTATTTAACTTCATTGTTGGAGGCCTGCATATCCCTTGATAAGAATCGATTTTGTTTTCTCACCAGAAATTTAGAGGTTGTGGAGTGCTGCCCAGTTTTAGAGCTTTTATAGAGCTGTATTTGCTTTTGCTTCCAGTGCCGCTCTTGTGTCAGCTTGAACCACCAGGAGAAGATCATCAGTGAAGGCCAAGGGTCTGACCCCACCCAGGTCAAACCCCAGGAACTCGTCCAGAACAATGGCCCAAGGACAGAGCCCTGGGGCACCCCGGTGAACGCATCTTGTCATAGTCTGGTATTTATTTACAACTTGTAATTTTATATTGCTGAGATAGGATTTTAGACTATTGTATAGGTTTTTGGACGTGTTTGCCTGCCCAAGCCTCCGAAGGACACTGGGCCACCACAGTCGATCGAAGGCACCAGCAAAGTCCACCATGATAGCTAGAGTATACTTTGAAGTTGTATGTGTGGCCTGGGTAATCAAGTTGTGTATAGCGTCTTCAGTGCTGGAGCCTGTCTTGAATCCAAACTGACATGGTGAGGTGAGTTTCTTATCGGTATAGCAGGTGGAGAGATGATACAGCAGGTCGTTCTGGAAGCTTGGCCAAAACGGAGAGCAGAGCAATTGGTCTGTAGGAGTCAGGAAGTTGGGGCGGTTTATCTGGATTTTTCAGGATCAGCTTGAGAGTAGCAGCAGTCTTCCAGGGTACAGGGAAAGTTCCTTCAGCAAGGCACCTGTTGAGGAGGCTCAAGAGTGTGGTGGGGTAGCCTTCAGCTAATTTCTTGACTATGTCGACTTCGAGTAAGTCAGCACCTGGCGTTTTGCCATCTTTCATTTTAGCCAGAGCCATATTCATCTCTAACATAGTGAATGGCGGTTCCGTATCCCTGGCTGATAAGCTTGATGACTGTCGATGAACTGCTGTTGCTCCAGTGACATCGCTGAAACTTCAGTAGGGTAAATGGAATCAAGAATATTGTTTATTGAGTCAGACCAGATAAAGGTTGAAGAGCCATCCGGTTTGTACTAAGAACCTCACCTCTAGGCAGCCTATTGAGGGGATGCCCAATGGGTCTTCATTGCCAATAGTGGAGACCAGTGTGTGTCAAGACTCCTTACACTTACGAATTTCCTTGGTGTACATGTTTCTAACTACCCGATATGCCTCCTGGGCAGCTTCCACCTGATGTGGGTGAAGATGGGCACATGCATGTTGGTAAGTTTTCCTGGCTTGTCGTGCCCTCTTTCTTAAGACCCGAAGATCTGTATTCCACCAGGGGACAGCATAGTGGTATGGCCTCCTACACGAAATGGACAGATCACAAGCATCTTTGATGATGGCAGTAATATTGCATACACAGTGATCCTGCAGCCTTCTGGTAACAGTTCCACAAGGAGGCGTTGCCAATCCGCTTTTTTGGTATTATAACGTACAATGTCCTTTGGAATCGATGCAACGCGTTCCACAGAGCAAACAAAGGAGAATGTGATCACTCTGTGGTCTGAAGTGGTCCAGGACTCCTGGACCGTCCAGCCAGAAAGTTTGTTGACTAAGTCAGGCATAGCCATTGTGATATCAATTTTGCTCTCCCAGAGTGGGCCACTGTAAGTGGGTAGATATCCTGGGTGGTTTAAGATTTGTAAGCCTGATGTGAGAATAAGGTCCTCAAATATTGAGCCATTTCCTAGGGCATTCCTATCTGGTGCCTGACTGTGCCAGAGTGGCGAGCGACAGTTTGAGTCCATGCCTATCAGTAGCTGCCCACCCGGGAGGAGCTGGAGTGCCATTTCAATCAGAGAGATCGCAGCAGTGATGTCTTCACCTGGATGGCTGTAGGTAGGTAGAGAGAGAGAGAGAGGGAGGATGAACAGTGATCCAAGAGATGTCATGATTTGGGCGCAGGCACTGATGGAAGTGCATAGTGGGGTGATCTTGGTTGCTGCGATGTCAGGGTTTCTGATGACAATCGCAGCCCATGGTTGGTCTTTTGTACAGTGGACAATTTTATACTATGAGGGGTAGCCCATAACCACCCCAGAGCGAACATAGGGCTCCTGGAGCAGGATTAGATATATTTGTTTTTCCTCAGCCTTTAACTTCAGCTGGTTTGCAACCACTCTTGCTCTCTGTGCATTTAGTTGTACAATTCTTATCTCTAGTTGGTAATTGGGAGAAGGAATTCTATCCATAATTTATCCGCATTTGGTAGAGACTCTTTACTTTTAGATAGACAGGGCAGTTGGTATCTCGGATGGAATGTTGGTGTGGAGCCTTTGCAGCCTTGCAATTTGTGCAGCTTGGCGGCTGATCTCTGACAGGACAATCCTTATAGTCGTGCCCCTTTTGGGCACACTGGCCACGTGGATTCACGCTGATTGCAAATATGTGAGGTATGGCCAAAGCGGAGACACCTGTAGAATCTTCGGACAGGAATATATTCTTTGAATCTACGGCTGCCCCATCCAATGAATATTCTGTTTTGAGCTCCCAGACTTTGCCATGCTCTGGTTGATAGTTCGACGACCCAGTTTACGGAATCTTCTCTTCGATTATCCAGTTTTCAGAATCTTCTTTTCATTCCTTTTTTTTTTTTTTAAGCTTTGTGAACTTGTACTCCGCGCAAATCGTGTTAGTTGAAATTGTGCATTCCGTTAAAAAATGCTTTTGCGTGCTATTGAAATTTATAAAGAAAAGAGATTATCATGGAAACAAGCGCCTCTTGAAGCATTTCTGAAGAAGACGACTCCTTGTGCAACAAACCGAGTGCCGAGCCAATAATGAGTGATCAACGAGTGTGCATTTAGTTGATGATGAATAAACATTCTTTAACATTCGTAAGTCGTAAATAATTTCTCTATTATTATAATTTGCTTGATTTTACATGCTACGTTTTCTTTTATATTTATTTCGATAAATCAATCATTGTTTAAACATAAACTAATTAGCTTACTAATTTCATCGTTGAGAACGTAACCCCTATTTTTAACATTATGTCTATGGGATTTAATTCCCGCTTTACGAGTTTTCGCTTTATGAGCGCGCACTAGGAACGAATTAACTCGTAAGGTCGAGAACTACCTGTATAATAGACTCTCGATTTTCCGGGATAGATGGTAAAAAAATATTCGCGGTTAATCCAAAAATACACTTAAGTCCCTGACATACATAAGAGATATATTCCAGGACTTCTTACGCCAGTCGAGTTTCACGTAACTCGGGAATGGCTAATAAAATATTGCTACTATATCCCCAATCTGCCCAAAATTACAAAACCCACATAATACCCCTAGAAGAATGAAGAAAAATAGTTACATATTTTTAATTAGTTCAATTAAAAACTTTATGTGGGTACAGCGATGAAGTAACCTGAGTGGCACATAAGAAAAGAAAACATAAAAGGAAGAAAAAACGCATATTATCGAACTGCAAAAATTGATATGTATTTCGTTGCATTGGTTATTATAGTTGACCTTCATTGGTGCCGACCGCTTCTCATATTCTGTCTTTCTCCTTTATTGTGTTCACCGTTGCCGCTGGCAAATCTGAATTCCGTGCAATACTTGATGTTTGGTCATTTTCATACATCCTTATTATTTTAATTTTCTGATCCATCGATCTCTTTCCTTTTCTTGATAGACTTACTAGTACCACTGTCACTTAGTCGGCACCACGATAACAGTCAAAATTAAATTTTCTGAAAAGATTTTCACAGGGTTAAGGCAAAAACTCACAATTATCATCCCACACGAGTTCACATTTTTCTAAAGCACATTTCTGGAGGTCGCTGCCATAAAACAATAAAAACAATTTTCACTTTCCGGGTTAATGGGCTTTTCTGTTACTGCAGTTCATTATAAACGGGTAGTAAACTCAATCTTATTGCATTTGTGAAAATACCGATAGCTGGAATTCTGTGGGTTTTTACATTATGGTGAAATGTGTGTCCCCTTCACTGAAATCTTCAGTCATATAAAAAATATATATATATAAATAACGTAATGTAAGTCGGAAGCTAAGTAAGTCGCGGACTTATTGTATAGAAAAATGTTCAGCAACCTACAAGTATGGCGATAGATGAAAAACGAAAAAACTTACCAAGTACTACTCGCGTGTCCATTACAATGCTTCTGTTTATTTTTTACGTCACATATGGTTTGATCACCAACATTATAAGGGTTCTTTAGAGATTTAATGGATGCACTGTTTTCAAACTTGAATAATTTCAAGTTTTTGTTTAAACGAAAGAACACTCTTGCCTTTTTCCCATCCTTTTCGCAATTTCTAAGCAAAAAAAAAAAATTCCAACATTCCTGACATAAATAACTAAACAAAATTTGACCTTTTGCGGTGCGATGGAACACAACAATTTACGCGAAGCACTAAAACAAACTAAACATTTGGTATCTTTTTTTTTTTTTTTTTTTTTAGCAGTGGGTGTGAAGACAGCGGGGGTTGCAAGATAATAGGTACACTAATCTCCCAATGACGACTTACAATGCCGTTTATTTACTTACGACTTGCAAAACATCTGTTTATACCTATTCTAGTTATTACTTGAATTTTGTGATTTCTGGGGTTTTTTTTTTTGGAATCTAGAAGTAGTAGTAATGGCATGTGATGCAAGAAAGCAAGTGTATGAGCTTATGTAGCATCAGCCAAAAAAAAAAAAAAAAAAAATTCACACAACCATTCCCTCTAAATGTTTGTCCAGTTCCTCCTTAAATTTATTTAATCTATCAACTTCCACGTCAGATGGAAGTTTTTTCCTGCAATTAACCACCCGCTGGCTAAAGGAAAATTTCCGCACATCTATTCTACAACTGTCTTTCCTCAATTTGAATTTGTGCCTTCTTAGGTTCGTAATCTGAACAAGTGGAAGAATCCCATCAGAATTCAGCGTGTTCAACCCATTCAAGGCCTGATACACCTCAACCAGATCACCTCGCAGGTGCCTAGTCTCCAGCCACTGCAATTTGCAGAACTTCAGCCTTTCTTGGTAAGAGGTTCCCTTCATTTCCCTCACCAATCTTGTTGCCCTTCTCTGTACACGCTCAAGCAAATCTACATCCTTCCTAAAATGAGGCCTCCAGACCTGTACACAGTACTCACGGCGTGGCCTGACCATTGCTTTATACAAAGGGACAATCACTTCCTTTTCCCTGCTAGCAAGATTCCTGTATATCATTTACAAAACCCCATGACCTGCCCTGGCAGCCTGTCTGCATTGCTCAGAAAACTTCATATCTGACTGCACAATTACTCCCAGGTCTTTTTCATTTTCTACCACCTTAAGTGTAGTAACACACAGTTGGTACATTTCTCTGGGATTACTTCCACCCATATGCAGTACTTTGCATTTGTCAACGTTAAACTTCAGTTGCCACTTCTCGGCCCATCTGCCCAAATTTTCTGGATCCTGTTGCAGTAGCACACTGCCATTACTATCATTAACAACCCTGCCAACCTTTGTATCATCTGCAAACTTTCACACTAAGCCTGATATACCTTTATCAATATCATTGATAAATATACAAAGCAACAGTGGACCCAAAACCGAACCCTGTGGGACTCCACTAATAACATTAGTCCACGAAGAGCAGCACCCGTTGATTACCACCCTCTGTCTTCTCCCACTCAACCATCCTTTTATCCATTATAGCAACTTACCCTTAATACCATTCTGCTCCAACTTGTACAGTAGTCTTCCATATGCAACAGTGTCAAAAGCTTTCCTGAAATCCAAGTATATGATATAAAAATTATTTTTTGCATCCAGTTCCTTTGTAACCACATCTTAATACCCAATCAAATTTGTCAGACAAGACTTTCCCTTAACAAATCCATGCTGTGTCTGAATTATTGCTGCAGTCTTGTCTAGATGATCCTGCAATGCATCTTTAACCAGTGACTCCATTATTTTACCTGGAACAGAAGTTAAACTAACTGGTCTGTAATTACTTGTGTGGCGCCTCCGTAGCCAGGTGGGAAGGAGCAGCAGTGCGTAGCACACGCTTCTTGATTAGACCGGGGTTCGAGCCCGTCACCACCAAATACGGAGCTTGCGGAAAGGTCAGGGAATGACCACCGCACCGGAGCAATATGGCCTTAGTTGCTAATGCTCCTAAAAAAACCAAATAACAACAACAACAACAACAACAATTACTTGTGTCACCCTTCGATCCCCCTTTGTGAATTGGGGATACATTTGCACATCTCCAGTCGATGGGGACCTCCCCTGAGTCCAAGGCTGCTCTCATAATTATGGCTAAGGGTTTGCTTAGTTGCTTTGCCGCCTCCTTTAATATAACTGGATAGATCCCATCCACCTCAAGTGCCTTTCTTATGTTTAACTTCAACAATTTCTCCTCCACTTTGCTCTCAGTTATTACAAAATCATTAAGCACCCTGCTACAATTTGATAACCTTCTGGCATTTTCAAACCTTAATAACTCCTCGTGTGAATGTAGATGCAAAATACTCATTCAGTTTGTTTGCTATCTGAGCAGGATCATCAATAGTCGAACCATCGATATCAAGTGGACCAATCAGATCCATCCCCTTCCTTTTAGAAATCCTTGCTGTTATAAGGAAAAAACAGTAAGATGCTAAGAAAAACAGCAAGAAATCCATGCTGTTTTTCTTACCATCCTTTGCCAAAGATTTCTCGTTATCTGCCTTCGACTGCCTAACCTCCTTTATGTCTTGATTACAGAATAGCTTACATTTGCCATAGGCTTCTGTGTCTCGGTTAATCTGATCTTCGTAAATCGAGGGTCTGCTGTACGCGTTTAGGTACATATAATACATGCGTGTGTTTTTATCTTTCCAGCTCTAATATTGATTTTAAGTTTTGATATTTAAGTGAGCATAAATTAAATTTGTGAGACTAAAAACTGGGCTATTGGAATGCAAATTTTACCCCGGGGGTTCACATCTGGTGAGTATGGGCTTGGCACACCCAGGGTCCTGAGCTGTATATCATTATTCTTCTCTTTCTTGGTGATTCTAAATAAACTTTCTATTTATACTCCATCACGACAACCAAGTCAGTAGAGTTTACAATAAATCATCAATACAAATATTTATCATATTTAGTAATCACGGGCTTGAACCCGGGTCCACTCAAGGAACGCGTGCTATGCACTCTCGCTCCTGACCACTGGGCTACGTCAGGCCTCTTCTACTTCTCTCTGTCAGGATAATAAGATCATATGCAGAGGCGGTTAGTGCGAGTTTAGAGACCAAGTTGAATACTTTAATGGAAAAAGGTAAAGCAGAACAAGTTCCTGAACTAAGATCATATGTTGAGGTGGCGAGTGCGAGTGAGATTAGATCCAAGAATAAATCAGTTATAGTGAAGGCTAATGCGGATAGATATAACACCAGTGACCAAGTAAAGACCGAGTTAATGGCACGAGTTGCACCGGTTTTAACTAATGTCAAGGTTGTATCAGTTCGTCCCATACGAAACAAGAGGGTCATGATCGAAACTGCATCTGAGCTGGACGTTAAGAAAATTGAAGAATGCACGGAAGTGCAAAAGTTCGGAATGGAGGTAGAAAGGCCCCTTCGCCGACTTCCCAGATTGGTTATTTTTGACGTTAGTTCGGATGTAGATCGTGAGTCCTTTAATAACGAATTATGGGAAAGGAATTTGGTGGATGGATTTGACAATAAGGACCAAGTGCTCTCTGAAATAAAAATACTAGCAAAGAACAAAGCAAGGAATTCCTCAGGATACAATGTAGTGGTGGAGGTTTCCCCACGTATACGAAGATACTTGTTGAAATGTTCTAGAGTATTTTTAAATTGGAGTTCACACCGTGTCCGGGAATTGTGGACTCCAACACAATGTTACAAATGTATGGCGTATGGCCATGTGGCCCGGTACTGTGACGCGGGCGAGTTCTGCAGTCACTGTGCTGGGAGTGGACATACATTCAAGTCTTGTACGCAAAGAGCAGAAGCTCCAAAGTGTGTAAATTGTTGGCGGAGGAGGATGCCTTCTGAGCATGATGCTAATAACCGAATATGTCCAGAATACTTGAAAGCGGTTGATACCCTAAAGAGACGTACAGAACAGGATTAGTGGTGTCATGCGGGGGGTTTCTCCTCTTCCAGTGATTGAAAAAGACTTCTCCCAGCAGTGACTGGGGTCATCAGTCACAGTGGCGTCAGTGTTGGGGTCTGCAGGAACCGGGCAGGTGTGTGTTTGCATTGATTGTGAGATAATCTTGTAAGATCAATTTGTATTGAATGAAATTTGTATTATTATTTAGTCTGAGAGGTGTCAGACAATGTTTGCTAGATAGGGCAACCTACCTCCTCGCGGTGGGGACGGAAACTCGTGAGGGGGGCGGAGACGCCGTCCCCCCCGCGAGGCTAAAGGTTGTGCTCTCTTTAATTTGTTATCATAAGTCAAGTTAGACTTTGTAATTGTTGTTTTTGTTAAGGTTAATTGACCTAAGAATTGTAACAAATAAACAGTTATGAAATATTGGTAGATGGGCTTCGGCCCAGGTGACCAGTTAGGAAAAGCTTGAAATATGTCAGGATAACTGGGGAATTTTTTTATTTTTTTTTTTGGCTGGTGCAGCATAAGCCTCAGGCTTCCTTGCGCCATATAGCTAATAATAATAATAATACATAAAAGACAATGAAAATGTTATATTTAATACCATATGAACTAGCGACCACGACAAGTACAACTGGAAAAAAAGGTCTGCAAGGGAAAAAAAAAAAGGAAATAAAAATCTGAAAATTAAACATGGGGGGGGGAAAGAAACACATGTAAAGAAATAAATAATGACGTGGTAATGCCCCCCCCTCCCAAATACTGTATATGATATTACTTTAATGATATGGTTACAGCAGAAGAAAAGTGACATAACTCAAAAAAAAAAAAGTTTTCAGAAACAATTTATTTATTATTATTATTATTATTATTTATTTATTTATTTTTTTTTTTTACTTTTGTAATTCCTGTAACATTTGCACTCTCTGCCAGTTGTTATTATAACTTCAGTTGTGACACTTTTCCTATTAAAAATATATCCCTTTTCTAGTTGTTTCCAGTAAAAAACTTAAAATCATTATTTTCTGGACTTACAATTTATTAATTTTCCTCCTTGGTTACCCCATAGTCCTCCCTTCACAACTCTGAATCCACTTGTTCGGAGAGGTCTGGATTCGAGTCCTGTCCACAACTGGAGGAATTTCTTTAGGGGGAAGTCCTCTTCATTCAAAGTTGTATTTAGCCAATGTCAGGCAAAAAAAAGTAGAATTTTCCCCCAAAAATTACTTGGATTTTTCAACCCACATCACATGCAAATTGTCTGTAAACACACAATTATATAATGCATCACACAAAAACAGATATGGATTACAGCAGGCATTAAGATAATAATAGTTTGTTCACTCCATACAGTTCATTGGGGGCAATATTTTAAAGAAATATCTATATATGCACTGAGTGATCACTGAACAATAATACATTGTTTTGCCACTGTTTGCACAGATAGCAGCTTTCCCCTAGGCACTGACTCCACTCAGTACTGGATTAAGGCACGAGCTGGGGCACCAAATTTTACAAATCATGAAAAAAAATGTATATATATATCCTTAGAATAGGGGGTGCCGAAAAATTTTCTGCCCAGGGCACGAAAATACCTTGTGGAATCCACAAGGATCGGCAGATATGCTACCTGCAAGACTTTTCAGTGTCAGAACAGATGATGGTTATGTTTTCATATGCTTCACTTCCCCTTTCCCAAACATCCCATGGATGTTTACCACTTGAACACCCATGGTCAGGCAAATTTGGAGGCCAATCAAGAGGGGTGATATCTTCACTGTATTCCTCAAACCACTTGTGCACAGCATGGGGCCTGATGACATGGCATATTATCGTCTTGGAATATCCCATTTCTGATCCAAGAAAAAATGCAACATGGAAGGGTGCACATGGTCTCCTAAGAGCTGCCAGCAGACCTCACCAATGAAAAGTTAGTCCATCACCAGAAGTCCTAGTTCTTGCCAACAAAACATGCCCCATATTAAGTGACTGACTGGTGCAGCATAAGCCTCAGGCTTCTTTGCACCATATGCCTAATAATAATAATAATAATTCTCTCGACAATGCTCTGCATTTGACTTCAGCATTGTTGAACACAGCTATAGCAGTGTAGCATTGAGTGCCTTTCACTAATCAGAAAATTATTGATGTGAAAACATCTATAAAGGCACCTAACAATGGAATGTAACAAAAATGCAGATTGCAACAATACAAATACTTGGATTGTTGTGATCATACTAATCAACAAATGGCTACAATCAAATGGGTAATTAGGTTATTGGCTTGGATTATGCTAACCTCTTCTAAATGGCAATTCGGTACAGTAAGTAGCTGGCGTTAGCATAAAACGTTACTTCATTCATAACTTTAATTCTAGCTGTTCGATTTTAAAACAGTTCTGATTTAAGACTCACTTCAGGTAATCATTATTTGATGGATCAGTGGCATTGCTGGTTAAAGGTACTGCTAAATCCAATGCTAGATTTTCTGTTTGTCTTTTATGCAGTCTTGATAGTCTTTGTCATTCTCACACACTCGTTGCTACCTCCGTCTTTATTTTCTTAGGTTGGCTTGGCTCTGCATTTGACTTCGGCATCAAAGGAACTGAATGCCACAGAGCTATAGCAGTGTGGCATTCAGTTCCTTTCACTAATCAGAAAATTATTGATGTGAAAACATCTATAGCGGCAACTAACAACGGAATGTAATGAAAATGTAGATTGCAATACAAACACTTGTACTGTTGCAATCATACTATTCAACAAATGGACATTAGGTTTGAATTTCTGTAGATTGTAATTTTCAGGAAACATGTATGAATGAGGGTTTTTCCTGAAAACAGAATTTGAAGGAATCAGACTGGTTTGGAAGAGAGAGAGAGAGAGCAGGAATTATGGAAGCTAATTCAGAAGAACAGTGCTCATGGAAGTATCTATGAAAAAGGCATGCAGCAAAACTAGAATGTCTACGAGACAGAGTGCAGAGACTTTGATAGAGATGGGTCATTAATTAACCAAACTGCCCTGTTTTGAATGGAATCTAGAAGCTTGAGCGAGGTTTTTGGTAGGGCTTACAATACTGGGATCCTGGTATTTAAATTCCGGTATTGATATAAAAATACTGGTTTTTTGGTACTAATTCAAAAAATAATTACCCATGATTTATTCACATAAAAGTTATAAAATCGACAACAATAAATCATTAATACTGCTGAATTTGCAAATGAGGGATTGTTATACACAGTAAAAATGCAATGGAAATCTGAAAACGTGATGAAACTGTAAGACATAAAATCTTACAAATATATTTCTCTTAGTAAGTATGGTGTGTGTGTGTGAAAGTAAAGCACTTAAGGAATAACGAAAACATCATTATGGAAATATTTCCATTAGTGGGAGTAGGCCTGGTAGAGCAGTTAAGGAATATGGTGACCAATGGTATGGCAAGTGTGGAAGGGTTAAAATTAAAAGTTTCTGAACAATAGTTTAATCCCTCTATTACATCTTCTACTTGAGGATACTACAAGCAACATTTAGTGCATTTTGGGAAAGGGTGTCGGTACGGAGCAGTTCAAAGGTATTATGAACAGGTGATCTAAAAGATGAAAGTGTTTAGTTGTGTGGGAAAAATATTCTGTTTCTCCCACCAAAGGAAGAACAGTGAGTTTAAAGAATAACACTGTGATTGGGTCAGGGAGTTATGTAAATGTGTGTAAACCCCACTGGGGTTTGCACATAAGCTTGCATATAAAAAAGTAGTACAAGGGGCGATTGAAACTTGCAATCAATTTAATACATATATAAATGGGAAGGAAATAAATAGGGTGCTTGCACCAAAAGAGGGGTTTGTGGTTGTTGTTCGGAGGGGTTGCAGACTTCCAGTGGTAGTTCTGGGTTCAGTTCGGGTCCAGTTCTGGGAATGTCCAACTGTATAGTGAAGGGTTCTGCTGGGCATGATCCTGTGCTAGAAGTTAATCTGGAAGTTGAATAACAAGCCAGTCAGATAGTGCCCTGGCTTCTATTACTGCTGTGGTAATTTCCTTCAGTATTCACAGAGAACTGTTCTCGAAATCTCGAAATAAGCCAGTACTGGAAGAGCTAAACAGCACAGATGCAGAGTTCAACTAAGAGAGAGAGAGAGAGAGAGAGAGACATCACCACCCGTGGAAGGAACCTGCACAAAGGAATCCCACTGTGAAAGAGAAGGAAGGTAAGTCCTCTGAACTGTGTTGTTTTGGAAATGGTACTTAGATAAAGTGGGAGATTATTTTACAGTAAGGTTGAAGTTGAAGAAACAAGAGAAATTAGGGAATTGTTTAGTTTTGAGTTGGTTTATTGGTTGAAGTTGTAAAGAAAATTGATATTGCTAAATTAAGAGAGAGAGAGATATATGGAATTGATAGCATTAAGTTCGCGAATTATGGATTGCTATTGTGAAGAGAATTGATATTGGTGATTAAGAGAAATATGAGGAAGTGAATAAGATTGAATTAGTTTAGTGTTTGAAACTCTAGAGAGAGTTGAGATTGTTAATTGAGAGAAATTTTATGGAAATGATAGCATGTATTAACAGATTAAATGAGAAAAATGAATAGATTAGATGTAAATGAACACCAGTTATGTATTATAAGTAGATTTGTATGACTTTTGTTTTATATTATTGTTATTAGCTACATGGTGCAAGGAAGCCTGAGGCTTATGCTGCACCAGCCAAAAAAAAAAAAAAAAATTCCCCGAGTTACCCTGTGTGTGTGTGTGTGTGTGTGTGTGAGAGAGAGAGAGAGAGAGAGAGAGAGAGAGAGAGAGAGAGAAAGTCAAAAGTAGAAGGGAATCACCAAGAAAGAGAATGATGATATCCAGCTCAGGACCCTGGATGTGCCAAGCTCATACTCACCAGATGTGAGCCCCTGGGGTTATTTGTGTCTTTGCTCATGAGAAACTGACAACTCACATATAATATATATACTTGTGGGGGGGGGGAGGAATATCCCTCAGCTACTGGAAATTCTCATTTTTTAACGCAGTCAGGTAGCTTGTGGGGCTTAGTGCTTGAGGAAAGCTGCTGTACGAAAATCATAATAATGGCCACTGACAGCAATACTAAGGTACAGGGAAATAAAAATTAATAACCCCCCCCCACACACAATTTAGATTTGGTTTCCTCACCAAGCTTAAACATCAGTCCCTTTCTTTTGTTAATACGAGTATAGTGCCATAAAAAGTCAAAAAGGAAATATTTTTTATTTTTGATAAAAAAGAAATAAGATTTTTTGAAGATGAGGGAATAAGGGGTGGGGGTAAACTGCTACTTGTCTACGACTATTTCAGTACAAAGTGCCAACCAGCACAAAATCCAAATGGGAATTTTCTGCCGCTAATTAAATATGTACCAAAATTAGATCTAATTTAAACGATAACACTACTGAGTTTCTTAAGAGCTCACTTTATTCAGACAGGTAGTGTGGATGCTTCTTTTTTTTGTTTTTAGAATAACGGTATGTTTAATAATTTTTGCTAGAATATTTATTATTGTAATAAACGTTTGATTTAAAACGTGAATTCAAGTAATTACTTGTTTTTGCCTTATTTTATTGCACCTAATTGTCATCAACATTTATTGTGAAAAATGTATCTTTTTTGATATACCGGTTTCATAAATTAAAAATACCGGAATAAATATCTTGACCTGTAATATGAGCCCTAGTTTTGGGGGCACCACCAAAACCTCCATCTAACAAGAAGATGTAAGTTTTGGTGGTGCATAATCAGACCATGTGGCAAAAATATATTTCTGCAGGAATACCTCAAGGAAGCACCCTCATAACCACACTTGTTTCCTTTCTTTGAGAAAACTGAGACATCATCTGTTCCACAGATGACCTAAAAATCCACGCAAGAATTGGGCCCAATGACCAATACGCTGATATCAACTGTGTTATTGGTTCAAAATCAAACAGTCTGTAGGGCATATCTACATAACTTTAACCTTAGAATCAAGCAATCTAAATCATCCATAATGGTGAATCACTCCACTATCTGTGTATCTCTTAATAATTTGGAAATACCAGTAGCCACAACATAACCTCGGGATAACTTTTGATCGTAAGCTCACATTTCATGCTTAAATAGAACAACTAGCCAAAAAATTTCATAACCTCAAATGGACTACCAAATAACTGCTGCATGCAAACAATCCAGTACTCATTAGAAACTTCATTTATTCAGCCACATACTTTGCCATCTTATATGGAGCCGAAATTTGGGCCTCTGCTGCCACAACCACAATTAAGATTTATGCTAATGAGTACTGGCTGCTGTGGTGGGTCACCAATAAGCTGTGCATGCCTCCCCAACAGAGAACAACCCATATGGTGCATTCTCTTGGATTTAAGAGACTGCCAGCTCTGCTAGCAGAATGCCACCTCATTTTCACAGTCAAGCTGTTCTCTGGAATGATCAACAACCTAACTTCTGGGAACTGTTCTCATGGAGGGTTCCTCAGGCCAACTTCAGAGCAATACCATCATAATTATTGGTCAGCGCTAACAGGCTTATGCTGACTGACAGGCTCCTCCCAACCCAAATGTTACCAACTCTTCAATCTCTCGACTGTGACTACAGCAAGTTCCTGTTGGACAAAAAATATAGGCAGATCCTGGACAGCCTTCATTTGACTTAACATAATCTCCAGACAGTGATGCAATTTCTATTCTGCATGGTACCGTTACCTGAAAGGATTTTTTTTTTGTTATTGCCATTTTCTGCATGTGTGTGTGCGTGTGCGTACACGTGCAGACAATTAAACTTATTAATTTTCACCTGAAGGTATGTTACAAATCTTGATGTAGGCAGTAACCCATCAGGTCCTCTATTTTGTTGTGAAAAACTCACCCTCACCAAGTTCGCAGTGAAGGATATATTGTAGGTGTATTTAATTTCTCTGTAATAATGAATATGTATTTATTTAAATTGTCTACTTTGGTCAAGGCTTGGTAAAGTTCAAGGTGGAATTGGCTCTTTTTTTTTTTTTAAGCATAAGCAAAAATTGTCCATTTCTTGCATCATTCAGCCATCATTATATGCTAATAATAATAATATGGTAGTTTGATGATGCTTATATGAATGCAAAAAATTCAGAAATATCATATATAAAACTGCTAGCCATATGGTATCAGACTATTTTTGCAAATAGTCTGATACCATATGGCTAGCAGTTTTATATATCAAACAGGAGGAAACAAGATGGAAGAGCTTTCCAATTTTTATTTGAAGTGAAATATTAATTCACATGTAAATTAGATGTCAAGAATTGTAAAGGATTATTCATTCTGAATATAATACTGCTATATTTAGCCTTACTGTATTCATACTTAAGCAGAAAATTGTAGATATTGCACCAATATTTTTATTGTTTAATTTGTTTCTAAATAATATATAATAAGTTAATACTTTTGAGGATCTTAAACAGAAATAGATTTTAAAAAATAATAAATTTGATATCAATATATGTCACTGTTCTATTTATGTGTACATCTTGCAATCTGGAATGAATAGCATATACCAATCAATTACCAAATATAAACAGCACATGACTACATACTTTCTACTATGATAGAGGTGGTACTAACATATTATGCATAATTCAGCTCCATCATCTAAATATTTGTAGTAATTTAAATCAGACAGGACTATTGGCTTCCCCAGATGTAGCCTTTTCTTCAGCATTTCCTGGAGTTTTTAATTTCTTAGCATTTTCACTGAATTTATACAACCACATAGCTAAGTATTCTACAGGATCTGTGGGCCTTTTTATAGATATTTCTACCAAAGCTTGATGCAAAACTTCTCCAAAAATTTTATTTAGATATTCTTTTTCCATTGAGTTTGCATATGAAAACTTTAAAATTGTGTTTCTGCAAGAAAAGATCATTATAATGACACTATCAATATAATAAAACTTATTTATTATTTTAGTCCTAGCAGAAACACAGAAGCATTTATAAGATTCTCACAACATATGTAGTAAATATAAGCTTGTGATAATACACGGTTTTATTAAAAAGTTTTATAAAATTCGTAAAAAAATTAATTTTATTCGGTGATAAATTTTACACTGTTAATATTCTTCAATAAAATCTCCTTCTGCAATAACATTTTCCACTGACAATTGCTTTTAGTAAGTACAATGGAACAAGTCTTGAATTGGCTCAATTTTTTTTTTCTTTTAAGTTCTGTTTTAATTTTAGGAATAGCCAAAAGTTGCATGGTGACAAATCAGATGAGTAAGAGGTGTAGCATGATGTAAATGTTTTTATCAGTCAGAAATTGTCTGACAGCAAGTGACATATGACACTGTCGTGATAAAGAAGACAACTATTTCACCACTTTTCAGTGAGTTTTTTATGGTAGATTGCATCTCTCAACCATTTTAGCATTTAGCATTAGCATTAGCAGAGGCATATGATGCAAGAAAGCAAGCTTATTCAGCATCAGCCAAAAAAAAAAAAAAAAACCCACTCCCATTTCACCCCTCCGTTCGTTCGAAATACCTGTCCAGTTGAGCTTTAAATTTGTTTAGGCTATCAACTTCAACAACAAGTGATGGAAGTCGGTTCCACCAACCAACCACCCGCTGGCCAAAGGCAAATTTCCGCACATCTATCCGACATCCGTCCTTCCTCAATTTGAATTTATGCCCTCTGAGGTGATTATTCTGAGAAAGATGAAGAATCCCATTGGCATTGAGCATGCTCAAACCATTCAAAGCCTTATACACCTCTATCAGATCACCTCGCCGGTGCCTAGTCTCCAGACTCTGTAATTTGCAAAACTTAAGCCTTTCTTCGTAAGAGCAACCCTTTGTTCCATTTACTAATTTTGTTGCCCTTCTCTGTACCCGTTCCAGCAGCTCTACATCCTTCTTGAAATGAGGCCTCCAGACCTGTATACAGTACTCAAGATGTGGCCTTACCATTGCCTTATACAAGGGAATAATCACCTCCTTATCCCTGCTAGAAAAATTCCTGTATATCATTGACAAGACACCATGAGCTACTCTTGCAGCTCGTCTGCACTGCTCAGAGAACTTCATATCTGCCTGCACAATTACCCCCAGGTCCTTTTCATTCTCCACCACTGTCAGTGTAATACCGCAGAGTTGATACGTTGCTCTGGGGTTACTGTTTCCCATATGCAGCACTTTACATTTGTCGATGTTAAACCTCATTTGCCACCTCTCAGCCCATCTGTTCAACCTTTCCAGATCCTGTTGCAGCAGCATAGCGTCAGTATTGTCTTTAACGACCCTGCCAACCTTTGTATCATCTGCAAACTTGGACATTAAACTTGATATCCCATCATCAATATCATTCATAAACACCGAAAACAACAACGGACCCAACACTGAACCTTGAGGAACTCCACTAATAACATTAGTCCACGTTGAGCAGTGTCCATTGATTACCACTCTCTGTCTTCTGCCACTCAACCATCCCCTTATCCATAGCAGCAATTTGCCTCCAATGCCACACTGCTCCAATTTGTGCAGCAGTCTTCCATGTGCAACAGTATCAAAAGCCTTTCTAAGATCCAAATATATAATATCAAAGTTATTCCCTGCATCCAGTTCTTTTGTGACTACATCATAGTATCCAATCAAATTGGTCAGGCAAGACCTGCCCTTAACAAAACCATGCTGCGTCTGAGCTATAACTGAATTCTTGTCTAGATGATCCTGCAGTGCTTCTTTAACCAGTGCCTCCATTAATTTACCTGGAACAGAAGTTAAACTAACAGGTCTATAATTACTTGTGTCAGCCTTTGATCCTCCTTTGTGAATTGGGGTTACATTTGCACATCTCCAGTCTATGGGTACCTCCCCTGAGTCCAAAGAAGCTCTCATAATTATGCCTAGGGGTTTGCATACTTCCTTTGCTGCCTCCTTTAATATAACTGGATAGATCCCATCCACCCCAGGTGCCTTTTTTATGTTTATCCTCAACAATCTCTCCTCCACTTTCCTCTCAGTTATTACAAAATCATCCAGCTCACTGCCAATGTTTACTTTACCTACATCACTCTCCTTCCTGAATAACTCCTCATGCGTGAATGTAGATGCAAAATACTCGTTTAAATTTTAAAACATCTTGGTAGTAAACTACATTAACACCCGCTCAGAATGAATTTGGATAACACCATCCGTTCATTGTCAAAAAATGCAATTGCATGACCATGTGATTTTGAATGCTGCACTTTTTTTATTTTTTGGCCTTATTGATGACACTGTTTTTCATTGGAAGTTTTGAACCTGTCTCTAGATCATATCTGCACACTCAGTTATTGATGTAATTTTTGTTAAAAATTCAGGATTCAACACGGCTTGCTTGAAAAAATCAGATCAAATGAGGACTTGATGCCGTCTTTGAGCTTGAGTGAGAATGCAGGGAACAAACTTGGTGCTCATTCTCCTCATACCCAAAACCTCAATTAAATTTTTTTTCATTTGGTTTAGTTCAGGTAAAACAACCCGAACTAAACCAAATGAAAAACATCCCACCAGCAATTTCTCGACTGACCATCTGCTGATTCAATCGATGTGTGGACCTTGCTGACGTTTTATCATTTTGAGAGGTTGACAGGTGGCCACTTTAGTCTGCAACTTCAAGCAAAAAATTTCCCTTACAGTACCTTTGAAACTACTTGAAAACTCTTTTTTCTTTCTGTCACAGCATCATTGTCACTAATTATAATGAGGTTTCATTTCACAGGTTTCCGTGGCTGACTTCCTAAATTTAAAACAAAATTTAATGTTTGCACGTCCAAATATTGTAAAAATGAAAAAAACATGTTCACTCAAAGCAATTTTCTATTAGACAGGACATATAACAAGTTAAAACATGGTTAGCATGCTCTAACAATGTATGGAAAGCCCTACCCACAATCATTAAGCTACCATTATGCATTCTAGAATTATGAGATCATTCAACAAACATTTTGATTAAACCACATAAGTGCACAACATTAAACTGTGCATAAATTTCCTCTCTCTAAGTATTATATTACAGAACAGTACAGGTCAACACAATAAAGACTTCTGCTTTCACCAAACGAATCACTGATGATCACATATGAGAGGCCCCCCCACCCAGAGTCCAGACTTAGCTTCATGTGATAATCATTTGTTCAGACCATTAAGTATTCTTAGGTTATAAAAAATTTCAAAAAAATAAGAAGTCATCAAAGCTGTACAGTTCTGATTGCAATGACAAGCAAAATGCTCCTTTAAAAGAGACATTCAGAAATTAGCAGAAATATGGCAGAAGTGTTAAAGAGGGAGGCTATCTCAATATGTAGCAAGTTTTTATTACTTGGCACCAATAACATTTTCTAAAAAACGAAGTTCACTCATATGCGAAACACTTTGTCATATTAAAAACACATTTTTTTGCTTTTCTTAAGAGATGAGACTTTTTATTTTGTGGCTGGCCATTGTTTTGAGGGAGATCTTTTCTGACAATTTAATTAACTACTGTGAGGTAGTTTGCTATTATCTTGTATGGGATGTGGTTTTGGCACATTATAGCCCTAGTTGCTGATGCGCCATTAAAAACCAAACCAAACCAAACAGCGAGGTAGTCACAAACAAATTGGATGAAAATAATAATTTTGACATTATATACTTAGATTCTAGCAAAGATTTTGATACTGTTCTGCATAACTGACTACTGTACAAATTGCAGTAGTTTGGCATTAGGGGCAAGTTACCTTTGGATAAAGGCATAATGCAGGAACATATGTTCCAGTAGATATATACAGAATAATAACACTCAGTAATTTATAATAATGGCATAAATTGTAGGAATATATATTTATTATTCTTTAACAAATCCATGCTGTAATTGCCATACAACTGCATTCCTGTCAAGATGATCCTGCATTATTTTCCCTGGCACAAAAGTCAAGCTCTGTAATTACTCACCTTGCGCTGAGATCTCCCTTTCTGAACAGGAGAGAGAAAGGTATTAGAACTTTTGCAGTCTGTAGAGAGAACCCTAAATGTAAGGGAAAAAGGTTTGCTCACCTCTTTTGCTGCTTTTTATACAACTGGACAACCTCCATCAGCCCAAGGTGATTTAATTACTTTCTGCTTCAATAATTTCTCTCCCAATTAGAATTGGGCACACTTCTGGTATCCCATTTGCTAAAAATTTCTTCACATGTGAACATAGATGCAAAATGTTTATTCAGTTTGTCAGAAACTTTTACAGAATCAACAATTATTATGCATCCATATCCAGTGGGCCAATATTTCATCTTTCCATCTAATGCTAACATAAGCAAAAAATTCTTTGCTACATTTTTTTATGTTCTTAGCCATTGCTTTCTTGTAATCAGCCTCAGTATACTTAATCCCCTTAGTAACTTCATTGCAGACTAGTTTATACTTATTGTAGGCTTCTGTGTCCCCTAGTAATTATCTGTGAATTTTCTTTTTCTGTCACTACTCCTATCAGTTCATCTAACATCCATTTAGATCTAAAAAAAAGACATCTATTTCAGGTATTCATTCCCTCCAATAGTCTGTCTAATTCTTCCTTGAATTTATTTAAGCTATCAACTTCCAAAACAACCACCTGCTGGAGGTTGTGCTGAAAGCAAACTTCTGCACATCTGTTCTGCAACTATTCCTTAATTTGAATTTGTGCCCTCTCATGTGTGTGGTCTGAACAAGAGGAAGAATCCCATCAGCACTCAACTTGCTCAATCCATTCAAAGCCTTAAACACCTCAATCAATTCACTACGCAGGTGCCTAGTCTCCAGATAGATGCTGAAATTTGCAAAACTGAAACATTTCTTGGTAAGAGAACTCCTTTGTTCCCCCTCACCAATCTCACTGCCCTTCTCTGTACCTGTTCCAGCAGCTCTACATCCTTCCTAAAATGAGGCATCCAGACCTGTATGCAGTACCCATGGTGTGACCTGACCCAGGGCCATCACAAGTGGGTAGGCGAGGTAAGTGTCACTTACAGGCAGCAGTTCAAGAGGGCACCGAAATTTTTTTTCGATATTGTTTTCTGATTGGTTAACTCTTATCAGTATTCAACATTTAGGGTGCCAAATTTTCATTTGCTCACTGGCGGCACATAGGAATGCAGCGCTACTAGCCTGAACATTGCCTTATACAATGGAATAATCACCTCCTTAAGGTGTTGATTCTGTAGCCAAATTCCTGTATATCATTGACAAAATCCCATGAACTGTCCTGGCAGCCTGTCTGCATTGCTCAGAGAACTTCATATCTGACTGCACAATTACTCCCCCCAGGTCTTTTTCACTTTCCATTTTCCTGAGTGCAGTCCTACACAGTTGGTATATACCATATGTTACTCCGGGATTGCTGCTACCCTTATGCAGTACTTTGCGTTTATCAATGTTAAACTTCTGCTGCCATTTTTCAGCCCACCTGCTTAACTTGGAGAGTGGAACAAAGGGTTTCTCTTACCAAGAAAGGCTTAAGTTCTGCAAATTGCTGCATCAGGAGACCAGGCACCTGCAAGGTGATCTGACCAAGGTGTATAAGGCCTTGAATGGTTTGAGTAAGCTTCTTCCGCTTGCTCAGATTATACACCTGAGGGGGCATAAATTCAGATTGACAGTTGTAGAATAGACGTGGAAATTTGCCTTTAGGCAGTGGGTGGTTGGTTGCTGTAACAAGCTTCCATCTATTGTTGTGGAAGTTGCCAGCTTAAATAAATTCAAGGCAGGCTTCTGGAGTGAATGAGTGGGTGAAATGGGAAGAGTTTTTTTTTTTTTTTGACTGATGCCGTATAAGCTTGCTTTCGGGGTTGGCAGGGTTCTCATTAACAATCCTGCCAACCTTCGTATTGTCTGAAAACTTGGACATTAAGTCTGATATGGCTTCAATAATATCATTGATAAATATAGAAAGCAATAATTGGCCCAACATCAAACCCTGGGAGACTCCACTATAACATTAGTCCACAAAGAGAAATGTCCATTGATTACCAGTCTCTGTATTCTCCCACTCAATCCCTTTATCTATAGCAGCAACTTGCCCTTAATGCCACACTGCTCCAATTTGTACAGCAGTCTTTTATGTGCCATAGTATCAAAAGCTTTCTTGAAATCCAAGTATATATCAAAATTGTTTTTTTGCATCCAGTTCCTTTGTGACCACATCATAGTATCCAATCAAACTGGTCAGACAAATCCATGCTGTATCTGAAGTATATTGTAGTCCTGTTTAGATGGTCTTGCATGGCTTCTTTAACCAGTGACTCCATTATTTTTACTGGAACAGAAGTTAAGCTAACAATGTCACCCTTTGGGAATACATTCGCACATCTCCAGTCCATAGGACTTCCCCCGAATCCAAGGATTCTCTCATAATTATGGCTAAGGGTTTGCTTACTTCCTTTGCTGCTTCCCTTAATATAACTAGATGGATCCCATTGACCACAGGTGCTTTTCTTATTCCCTTTTAGCATTTGCACTGTTAGCTTCATTTTTCCCACTAAAAAGAATTTAAAAACTGTAAGACCATTGTAGCAAAAGCAACATTCTTTCCCTTTGCCCTTGACAATAGTTATATCTTTAAATAAATTCATATCAGTGCACTATGAATCACTGCTATATAGTGATTTTTTTATTGAAGCCTCTTAATTCATGAAGAGTTACTGTTGATAATTAGATAAGTGTATTGCTTTCTCTTATTGCCCCTCTAATATTCTGGTATAAAAAACAAGCCATTCAGAAATGTTCTATTAGGGCAACGGTTTTCAAACGGGGTGCCACAACAACATTCCAGGGGAGCCATGTAATTTGGGTTTAAGTTGCTTAAACTTATTATTATTTTTTAATTTATATGTTTATTTCATTATAAAATGGTGTACAGTATCTTTTTAATTTTGTGGTGATCTATAATTGATGTTTACTCAGTACTTCTATATAAAGAATAAAATTATATACTGTATATATATAATTTGTATTATGAAATGTAATTTTTATAATTATATTATTGTAATAAATATCATATAATATATATATTTTTTTAATATTATATATATACACACACACAGAGAATCGGATCAAACAGGCAGAAAATTGAGGGGTGCCGTTATTAAAAAAAGGTTGAAAACAACTGTACTAGCGTGACACATTCCAATCAACATCTGGAAAGTTAAAATCCCCCATGATAATACATTCTAATTTACTGGCCCCTTCTGCTTGTCTGTATGACAGTTCACTACCAGTCCATATCTGTGTATAACTGTCCATGTTTGCACATGGACAGATAATTAGGTGTTCTGAGGACTGACTTCGGCAGAAATTTTAAAGAGTTCTAATTTTAGAGGATAAATTGTAATTCATAATTTATCCCTGTAAACTATTTCTTTATATTATATCTAACTATACAATTAGAACACACTGCAATCTATAGGGTGAATCCCCAAAATTCACTCTAGTAGGGGAGGGAGTGCACCCCTTGATTACTCTAAACAAAATCATTCAGACCATTTATGAACAGCTTTATACAGGCAAGTTTAGTATCTATTATTATTATTTCTACTATTATCATTATTATTATTAGAAATAATATAATAATAATACTTGATAATAATTAATAATACTTGTCAATGTACAGGATGAGACTACATACCAAGTGGTTGGAAAGAGTCCTATATGTTCAGGTCACCGAACAGCAGACCACAGGAGAACCATCGTCGTGAAGAACTTTTATATTTTTTCCAAGATTGCTCCTGCAATCTTGGAAAAAATCAAGCAGGATGGGAGTGACCAACTACAAAGAATATGAAGAACATGGGACCAGGCAAAGAAGAAATACAACCATAATTATGAGAGAATCCTTGGACTCAGGGGAATTCCCCATGGACTGGAGATGTGCAAATGCATCCCCAATTCACAAAGGGGTATCTAAGGGTGACACGAGTAATTACAGACCAGTTAGTTTAACTTCTGTACCAGGGAAAATAATGGAGTCACTGGTTAAAGATGCATTGCAGGATCATCTAGACAAGACTGCAGTAATAATTCTGAGCAATGAAGACAGGCTGCCAGAGCAAGTCATGGGGCATTGTCAATGACATACAGGAAGTTTGCTAGTAGGGAAGGAGGTGATTATCCCTTTGTATACGGCAATGGTCAGGCCACACCTTGAGTACTGCATACAGGTCTGTAGGCCTCATTTAAGAAGAATGTAGAGTTGCTTGAGCATGTACAGAGAAGAGCAACAAGATTGGTGAGGGGAACGAAGTGGTCTGCTTACCAAGAAAGGCTTAAGTTCTGAAAATTGCAGCAGCTGTAGACTAGGCACCTGCAAGGTGATCTGATTAAGGTGTGTAAGGCCTTGAATGGGTTGAGCAGGCCCAATTCTGATGGGATTCTTCCTTTTGCTCAGATTATGAACCTGAGGGGCATAAATTCAAATTGAGGAAAGACAATTGTAGAATTGATGTGCAGAAATTTGCTTTTAGCCAGGGGAGTGTTAATTGCTGGAACAAACTTCCATCTGTTGTTGTGGAAGTTGATAGCTTAATTAAATTCAAGGAGGAACTGGACAAGTTTTTAGAGGGAATGGATGTGTGAAATTGTTTTTTTTTTTTTTTTTTTTTTGGCTGATGAGCTCATAGCTTGCTTTCTTGCATCACTTCCATTAATACTACTATGACTACAAGAACGGCTGAAGAGCTAACAGATGAGGTCATGATATCCAGAATAGAAGACAAGTGGAAGAAAGCCTTAACAGAATCCTGTGGCAAGTCACAGGCCATGGAAAACGCTACCTATCTGATTAGCACAGTGGTGCCCAACATTGGCAACCTCCAAAAAACCCACGACGAAGAGATCTGGAAGTACACAGATCAAAGAAATGTGGCATGTGCAACAAGTAACAGTGATCCCAATCATTGTGTCAAAAACCAGTATGGTGCCAAAGACCCTACACAACAGCATAGCAGCAATAGGTCCCCCAGCAAACACCTACAAGAAACTCCAGAAAGTCGGAATCCTGAACACCTGTAGGACAGTCAGAAAATTTCTTGACCAATCATAACACCAGACATAACAACCATGCTGTGCACTTACTACCAGTACCCATTGTGGAGTGGAATCCCGCATCAATGAGAAATAATAGTATTGATAATTGAAAAAAACAGCATTTATATAAATATATGCATATATAAAAGTAGATAGCTCTTTAGCTCTTTAGCATTATCATAGGCATATGATGCAAGAAAGCAAGCTTATTTAGCAGCTTGCTTTCTTGCAAAACAACCTTTCCCGTGGTTGTTTTGCAAGAAACACCCATCCATTCATCCACAAAACTTTGTGCTTTCAATTTATTTAAGTTAACTTCTACAATGACAGATGGAAGTTAGTTCCAGCAATCAACCACCCACTGATTAAAGGCAAATATCTGCACATCTATTTTACAACTGTCTTTCCCCAATTTGAATTTATGCCCCCTCAAGTGTGGCATCTGACCAAGAGGAAGAATCCCATCAACAGTGAGCTTGCTCGAGCCATCCAAGACCTTATACACCTCAATCAGATCACCTCGTAAACCTCCGAAAACCCACGAGGAAGAGATCAGGAAGTACACGGATCAAAGAAATGTGGCATGTGCAACAAGTAACAGCGATCCCAATCATTGTGTCAAAAACCAGTTCGGTGCCAAAGACCCTACACAAGAGCTACCTGATCTCCAGATGCTACAATTTGCAGAACTTAAGACTATCTTGGTAAAGCAACCCTTTATTCCACTCACTATTCTCATTGCCCTTCTCTGTACTCATTCTAGTAGCTCAACGTCTTTCCTAAAATGAGGCCTCCAGACCTGTATACAGTAATCAAGATGTGACCTGACCACTGTTTTATACAAGGGAATAATCACTTCCTTATTCCAGATAGCAAAATTCCTATATATCATTGAAAAGACCTCATCAGTTACTCTTGCAGCCTGTCTGTACTGTTCAGAAAATTTCATATCTGACTGCACACTTACACCCGGGTCTTTTTCCCTGAGTACAGTACCACACAGTTGGTATATTACTCTGGGATTACTACTATCCATATGCAGTACTTTGCATTTGTCAATGTTAAACTTCAGTTGCCACCTCTCAGCCCATCTACTCAACCTTATTATTATTATTATTATAAGCCATATTGTGCAAGGAAGCCTGAGGCTTATGCTGCACCAGCCAAAAAAAAAAAAAAAATTCCCGCATTACCTTGAGAGAGAGAGAGAGAGAGAGAGAGAGAGAGTCAGAAGTAGAAGGGAATTACCAAGAAAGCAAGAAGAGAAGAATGATGATATCCAGCTCAGGACCCTGGGTTTGCCAAGCCCATACTCACCAGATGTGAGCCTTTTTGGATCCTGTTGCAGTAGCATACCGTCCTTACTGTCATTAACAACCCTACCAACCTTTGTATCATCTGCAAACTTGGATATTAAGCCTGATATATCTTGATCAATATCATTAATAAATATACAAAAGAATAATGGGCCAAACACAGACCTCTGGGGAACTCCACTGGTAACATTAGTCCATGAAGAGCAGTGTCCATTGATTACAACTCTCTGTCTTCTCCTACTCAACCATCCTTTTGTCCATTGCCCTTAACTTGCCCTTAACACCATACTGCTCCAGCTTGTACAGTAGTCTTCCATGTGCAACAGTAACAAAAGCTTTTCTGAAATCCAAGTATATGATATCAAAATTATTTTTTGCATCCAGTTCCTTTGTGATCACATCAGAGTATCCAAACAAATTGGTGAGATAAGACTTCCCCTTAACAAACTCATGCTGTCTCTGAACTATAATTGCAGTCTTGTCTAGATGATCCTGCAGTGCTTCTTTAACCAGTGACTCCATTATTTTCTCTGGAACAGAAGTTAAACTAACAGGTCTGTAATTACTCGTGTCACCTTTCAATCCCCTTTGTGAATTGGGAATACATTTGCACATCTCCAGTCTGTGGGGACCTCCCGAGTCTAAGGATACCCTCATAATCATGGCTAAGGGCCTGCTTACTTCCTTTAATATAACTGGATAGATCCCATCCACCCCAGATGCCTTCCTCATGTTTAACTTCAGAAGTTTCACTCCACTTTGCTCTCGGTTATTACAAAATCATTTGACTCCCTGTTAGAGTTTGATAAGCTTCTGGCCTCCACTTTCTTACAGAATTCCCCATGTGTGAATGGCGATGCAAAGTAGTCATGCAGTTTGTCAGCTACCTGAGCAGAATCATCAACAATCGAACCATCGATATCAAGTGGACCAATCTGATTCATCCCCTTCCTTCTAGAGTTTATATAAGTAAAGAAGTCTCTCCTGTTTTTCTTTGCATCCTTTGCCAAAGATTTCTCATAATCTGACTTCACTTGCCTAACCTCCTTTCTTATTTGATTACAGACTATCTTATATCTACCTTAGGCCTCTGTGTCTCCTAATAATTTATATGCGTCTCATGCATTTTTCTTCCCTGCCACAAGTCTCATTAATTCATCTGACATCCATTTAGGCTTAAACCTTGAACAGTATTTCTTAGTTGGAACAAAATGCCTAGTAGCTTCCAAGATTAATTCCTTTAATGCTTCCCATTTAGAATTTGCTGTTGGTAACATCATCAGTTGGTCCTACTGTATAGAATTTAAAAAATCTCTGAGACCACTGTAGTCACTTTTAAGAAAGCAAAAATTCCTTCCCTTTACTCCTGATGGTAGTTACACCTTTGAGTAAATCCCACATTAGTGCACTGTGATCACTGCCACCTCGTGGTTCCTTTATCTGCAGATTCTTAATGCATAAATAATCACTGCTGATAATCAGATTAAGAGTATTACTCCCTCTGGTTGCCTCTCGAGCATGCTGCTGTAGAAAACAATCATCCAATAAATCCACAAAGGTCTTGCTAGTGATTTTAACTTCCCATATATGGGAAGTTAAAATCCCCCATTATAAGACAATCTGATTTCTCTGTACAGCTGTTTGTTGTAATCATCAGAGTTATTAGGCCTATAATACACTCCTACTCTCAACTTTGCTTATGTCACACCAAAGATGATTTACAAATGATGTTGCAAATATTAATTTCAAAAACAAAGGAGGGGGATCTCAAAAGGTTCCAAGAATTAGGGGCCTCTAGGAATAAAGAGGACCCCGCATATTCTCAGTCTCATTTATGTTTTCCTAGCATTTATGTCATACTAGATTGAGTCACCATTACTCTGGCAGCCATTGTCGATAGTGTACTGTTTTAGAATATATATACTTCTTAACCAAGCTCGTAACTCCTCTCCACCTCCTGTAAGGTTCATCCTTTCTGGATACATTTTCGCTGTATTATAATTCTGCATTCTCTCATGTCAGAATGGCACCCAAATCCAAATAGAGAGCACCTTCTCTAGTCTTGGCCCTGGAGCCCCAACATTAATTCTTGCACCTGGGCCTCCAGAATCAGCATCTGGGTAATCCCAGCAACTTCAGACTGAGACTAGCTCGACCACATTGTCAGAAAAGCTCAAAAATTCCTTCATTGAAGAGTGGATTTGAAACCCAGGCCTTTTCCATGTGGTGTTAAAGGACAGCAATTGTAACCACAAGGGTAAAATTTTTATTAAAACAAGAAAATATATATATTTTATATATTATATTTTGATTTGATTTTTTTTTTTCAAAGGAGAATATAAAATAAAGTAAATGCTGAATTTCCTATGAGATCTATGATTTGGGCAAGCTGTGTGGGCTCACCAGTCTTTTAAAACAATAAAAACCACAGAAAGAATTTTTAAGCTGTTTTCAACTTTAAAGGAATTTTTTTTTATTCCTTGATCAACTCCCACATGTGAATAGAACCTTTTTAAAAAGTAAATTTGGAAAAATTTATCTGTAGCAGTTTCCATTCCCATGTGGTGTCTGTGAGATTCCAGTGACAGATGCATCATCTTGCAGTGAGCTTTGGTTCTGCCATTTATACATGAACAGCTGAAAAATTACAGACATCCACAATGCATCTGCTAGAACACATGCAAGCATCTGTGTTTCAGTCTGGGGATGAGTGACACTGAAAATTCTAAAAATACTGCATTTTTTGAATTTGCTAATATTGGTATTCTAACACAATACCAAGGTTGCAATAACATTTCAAAAGGGAAAAAACTTTTAGAATTATTGAACATTCTTTAATCAACATTGGTATTACTGCATTCAAGTTCAAATGGAAGTTTTATTTTGCTGAAAGTAAGAAAGATATTGTGAGCTGTAGAAGTAATATGAAGAATGAATGTGAGAAGTTCCTTAAAGAGGTGCAGTTAGTTTATGAAGATTTGTTTAGATAAGTTGCATCACTTGTTTAGTTAAGTGGCTAAAACCTTTTAATGAACTTACATGAACTTTAATGTTCTCACATGTCATTGCCATCTTCATCAGTATGCTGCTGTTCACCCACACTGCATTTCTTACATCATTAATAGTGACAAGTCATAGATATATAGCTATGCCCTTACATCTGGTGAGTATGGGCTTGGCACACCCAGGGTCCTGAGCAGGATATCATCATTCTTCCCTTTCTTGGTGATTCCCTTCTACTTTTGCTCTCTCTCTCAGGGTAACTTGGGGAATTTCTTTTTTCTTTTTTTGGTTGGTGCAGCATAAGCCTCAGGCTTCTTTGCACCATGTAGCTAATAATAATAAAATACATCTGGGACCACATCTTTTTCTTCAAGGCTCAAAAAAGAAGACAATCTGAAATCAAATGTGAAAATTATACTTAACCTATTTTTTGAGTCGCAGAAACTGTTCAATATGAATTTACACGTAGACTCAAACAGTGATCCAGGAATACTACAAAACAGTTACACTGTGATTGAGTGATGCTATTTGGAGAAAAGGGCCTGAAAAAGGTTCTGGGAATTGGTGGTTGCATCATGACAAAGTCCTATACATGGTAAGTTTCATGATTTCCCAAATATTAGTTGTGCCTGAACTTTTTTGATCACACCTAGGGGCTCACATCTGGTGAGTATGGGCTTGGCACACCCAGGGTCCTGAGCTGGATATCATCATTCTTCTCTTTTTTTTAATTTTTTTTTTTTTTCTCACAGGGTAATTTGGGAATTTTTTTTTTGGCTGGGGCAGCATAAGCCTTAGGCTTCCTTGCACCATACAATAACAATAACAATAAATAATAATATATGAGGTGTGGAAATAAAGTTCCCTGGCATGCTTTGCAGTCATGTTCGATGAATTTGAAAATAAATATAAGTGGTACATAGTAGTTCAAACTTCCTTCAAGAGATGGTGGTACAGAGAGTGTGCAATAGGCTGACAGGTTGCGAGTAACAACCAGTTTCAATAGTAGTGCTAACATTCTGTGACATGATTTTGCAGCGGAGCAATGAACAAATATCAAGTTTTGATTTAAATTAGGAAAATCTGCAACAGAAACAATATGAAATGTTAAAAACTGCTTATGGTAATGAAACATTAAGTTATACTAGTGTGTTTGAATAGCACAAGCAATTCAAAACGGGAGGTGAGGACATTCGTGATGACCCAAGAAGTGAATATTTGGTAACCTCTCGAAATGAGGACAGAGTTGCAAACGTTTGGAAATAGTAGCATTAATGGAGGCATGTGATGCAAGAAAGCAAGTGTATGAACTTATGTAGCATCAGCCAAAAAAAAAAAAAAAAAAACAATTTCATTCATCCATTCCGTCTAAAAGTTTGTCCAGTTCCTCCTTGAATTTATTTAAGCTATCAACTTCCATTTTGATACAACAGATGGAAGTTTGTTCCATCAATTAACTACCGGCTGGCTAAAAGCAAATTTCCGCACATCTATTCTACACCTCTTTCCTCAATTTGAATTTATGCCCCCTCAGTTTTGTAATCTGAGCAAGCAGAAGAATCCCATCAGAATTGAGCGTGCTCAACCCATTCAAGACCTTAATCAGATCACCGTGCAGGTGCCTAGTCTCCAGCTGCTGCAATTTGCAGAATTTAAGCCTTTCAAAAGAAGTGCATCCAGTTGATATAGATGAACAGTGCACTGTTCAGTCAGTTTGGTGTGACATAAGCAGTGCGAAAGCAAAAATAAGAGTAGGCGTGTGTTATAGGCCTAATGACTTGAATGAGTACAATGAACAATTGTACTGAGAAATAAAGTGGGCTAATAAACCAGAATGTCTTATAATAGGGGATTTTAACTTCCCAGATATTGACTGGAACTTGTGGATTGGTCACTCGCACACTAGTAAGATTTTGTGGATTCATTGGATGATTATTTTCTGCAGCACGATGTTCGAGAGGCTACCAGAGAGGGTAATACTCTTGATCTGGTTATCAGCAGTGATCATTCATGTATTAAGAATTTGCAGATAAAGGAACCACTAGGTGGCAGTGATCACAGTGTACTGATGTGGAATTTACTTAAAGATATAAATACCATCAAGGGTAAAGGAAAGGGTTTTTGCTTCCGTAAAGGTGACTACAGAGTCTCAAACAATTTTTAAATTCTGTACAGTGGGATCAACTGATGATGTTACCAACGGCAAATTCTAAGTGGGAAGCATTCAAGGAATTAGTTGAGGAAGCTACTAAAAGTTTATTACCTATTAAGAAATATTGTTCAAATATTGTTTAGGCCTAAATGGTTGTCAAATGAACTAATGAGACTCATGGCAGAGAAGAAAAATGCATGGGATGCATATAAATTATCAGGCGACACAGAAGCCTATAGCAGATATAAGCTAGTCTGTAATCAAGTCACAAAGGAAGATGAGCAGGCAAAGGCAGATTACGAGAAATCTTTGGCAAAGGATCCTAAGAAAAGTAGCAAGGATTTCTTTACTTATATAAACTCTAAAAAGGGAATGAATCTAATTGATCCACTTAATATCGATGGTTCCACTGTCGATGATCCTGCTCAGATAGCAAACAAACTGAATGAGTATTTTGCATCTACATTCACACATGAGGAATTATTAAGGTTTGAAAATGCCAGAAGGTTATCAAATTGTAGCAGGGTGCTTAATGATTTTGTAATAACTGAGAGCAACGTGGTGGAAAAATTGTTGAAGTAAAATAAAACAAAGGCACCTGGGGTTGATGGGATCTATCCAGTTATATTAAAGGAGGCGGCAAAGGAAGTAAGCAAACCTTTAGCCATAATTATGGAAGCATCCTTGGACTCAGGAGAGGTCCCCACGGACTGGAGATATGCAAATGTATCCCTAATTCACAAAGGGGGATCAAAGGGTGACACGAATAATTACAGACCAGTTAGTTTAACTTCTGTTCCAGGTAAAATAATGGAGTCACTGGTTAAAGATGCATTGCAGGATCATCTAGACAGGACTGCAGCAATAATTCAGACATGCATTTTTAAAATTTTGCAAACTAAATGGTTTAATAAACTTAAAAGAAAATGGCTAATAGTATCTGATTTATATGTGTAATAGTAATAGTGGCATGTGATGCAAGAAAGCAATTGTATGAGCTTATGTAGCATCAGCCAAAAAAGAAAAAATTCACACAACCATTCACTCTAAATCCAGTTCCTCCTTAAATTTATTTAACCTATCAACTTCCACAATGACAGATAGAAGTTCGTTCCAGCAATTAACCACCCGCTGGCTAAAGGCAAATTTCCGCACATAGCTGTCTTTCCTCAATTTGAATTTATGCCGGCTTCGGTTCGTAATCTGAACAAGTGGAAGAATCCCATCAGAATTCAGCATGCTCAACCCATTCAAGGCCTTATACACCTCAATCAGATCACCTCGCAGGTGCCTAGTGTCCAGCCGCTGCAATTTGCAGAACTTAAGCCTCTCTTGATAAGAGGTTCCCTTCATTTCCCTCACCAATCTTGTTGCCCTTCTCTGTACACGCTCAAGCAAATCTACATCCTTCCTAAAATGAGGCATCCAGACCTGTATGCAGTACTCAAGGAGTGGCCCAACCATTGCTTTATACAAAGGGACAATCACTTCCTTTTCCCTGCTAGCAAGATTCCTGTATATCATTTACAAAACCCCATGACCTGCTCTGGCAGCCTGACTGCATTGCTCAGAAAACTTCATATCTGACTGCACAATTACTTCCAGGTCTTTTTCATTTTCTACCACCCTAAGTGTAGTACCACGCAGTTGGTATGTTCCTCTGGGGTTACTTCTACCCATATGCAGTACTTTGCATTTGTCAATGTTAAACTTCAATTGCCACCTCTCAGCCTATCTTACCAAATTTTCTATATCTTGTTGCAGTAGCACACTGTCATTAACAACCCTGCCAACCTTTGTATCATCTGCAAACTTCGACACTAAGCCTGATATACCTTCATCAATATCAATACACAAAACAACAGTGGACCCAACACCGAACTCTATGGGACTCCACTAATAACATTAGTCCACGAAGAGCAGCACCCATTGATTACCACCCTCTGTCTTCTCCCACTCAACCATTGTTTTATCCATTGTAGCAACTTACCCTTAATACCATTTTGCTCCAATTTGTACAGTAGTCTTCCATATGCAAGTGTCCAAAGCTTTCCTGAAATCCAAGTATATATCAAAATTATTTTTTGCATCTAGTTCCTTTGTAACCACATCATAATATCCAATCAAATTTGACAGACAAGACTTTCCCATTTAACAAACCCATGCTGCGACTGAATTATTACCGCAGTCTTGTCTAGATGATCGTGCAATGCATCTTTAACCAGTGACTCCATTATTTTACCCGGAACAGAAGTTAAACTAACTAGTCTGTAATTACTCGTGTCACCCTTCGATCCGCCTTTGTGAATCGAGGATACATTTGCACATCTCCGGTCCATGGGGTTTGTTTGTTATTTGGTTTTTAGGAGCATTAGCAACCAAGGCCATATTGGTCCGGGATATGCGGTGGTCATTCCCACACCTTTCCGCATCCTCTGTATTTGGTGGTGACAGGCTCGAACCCCGGTCTAATCAAGAAGTGTGTGCTACGCACTGCTGCTCCTTCCCACCTGGCTATGGAGGCGCCTGGTTCATGGGGACCTCTCCAGAGTCCAAGGATTCTCTCATAACTATGGCTAAGGGTTTGCTTAGTTCCTTTGCTGCCTCCGTTAATATAACTGGATAGATCTCATCCACCCCAGGTGCCTTTCTTATGTTTAACTTCAACAATTTCTCCTCTACTTTGCTCTCAGTTATTACAAAATCATTAAGCACCCTGCTACAATTTCTGATAACCTTCTGACATTTTCAATCCTTAATAACTCCTAATGTGTGAATGTAGATGCAAAATACTCATTCAGTTTGTATACTCTATATAGATACAATTATAATAATGAAAGAATTGAGGGGAAGAATTTTGATGTGCATTTGTCTTCATATAAGTTACCGCCTTTTCTAGGTAAAGAAGTGTAAAGGAAAGAAGGAAGAACACATAGAAAAAGAACTATATAAACATTGTAAAAATAAACATGGGCAAATATCGAGCAATAGAAGAAAACAAACATTATAAAAATGAATTACATTTTATGGATAGGTTAATTTTTGCATTAAACTGCCGACTGAGTAAATTCTTGTTTTCATTTCAAGCATTTAGGTATATATAGATTTTAGTAGGGAAGGGAAACGAAGATTCAAACTCTCACTTCGGTATAAGGTAATTTTCAACAAAATTGAATTTGTAGTTGTGCGTACCAATAATCCTTTACTTCAATGTGTGGCACCACTGTGAAAGCATTGGTGCGTTTCTGCAAACTGTTTCTGTTGCTCCAAGCTATAACGAACATGATTCCAATCAGTTATTGTGAGGGAGCATGCGTATTGTGCTTGAAATTTGTGATTAAAAAACTTCCAAAAAAATACAAAATGAGATGCAAACAAATTGCACAACGATACCCTTTAACATCGGTATCGTTGTGCAATATTCGAGAGCATATTACTGTGTATATCTTGGAAGGTAGGGCCGAAGCGCTCCTTCCAAATGAAATAACCTAAATGTTGTTGTTATTTGGTTTTTAGGAGCATTAGCAACTAAGGCCATATTGCTCCGGATGCGGTGGTCCGCATCCTCCGTATTGGTGGAGACGGGCTCGAAACCCGGTCTAATCAAGAAGCGGGTACTACGCACTGCTGCTCCTTCCCGCTACGGAGGCGCCTATAACCTAACTAGCTGGCAGTCATGATATCACTAGTTCTGTTCATTTTTTTGAAAACAGATTTGACTCTTTCCCAATGGTTTTCTGTTATTGGTGTGGCTGCTGGTGGCTGGATTTCTGAAGTTGCACCTGTGGTTTACGGCCTCGTGAACATAATTTTTATTCGGTGTATTCAGGATTCCAAAATATGCCGCCCATTAATCAGAAACTATAATAAATAAATAAATAAATTTTCTGTTTATACTTCGGGACGACCACACGGTCAGATTACTACAAATTCAGAGGAGTTCACAAGGTAGAAAGAATACAAGAAACAGCACCGTATTCAGCAGTCACGGACTTGAACCCAGGTAACTTAAGGCACGTGTATTTATGCATCCGCTTGCCTGACCACTCGGCTACGGTGGCCGGGTATGCTGCCAGCAGCAACTATTTTTTCAATTATAGACAGCATAGTTTCAGAATCTCAAGTCACAAAGGAGGTGAGGCAGGCAAAGGCAGATTACTAGAAATCTTTGGCAAAGGACGCAAAGAGTTCTTTACTTATGTAAACTCTAGAAGGAAGGGGATGAATCAGATTGGTCCACTGGATATCGATGGTTCAACCAGTGATGATCCTGCTCAAGTAGCTAACAAACTAAATGAGTATTTTGCATCTACATTCACACACGAGGAGTTATTCAGGGAGGGGAATGCCAGAGGTGAATTAAACTCTGGCAGTAAGCTATATAATCTTGTAATAACTGAGAATAAAGTGGAGGAGAAATTGTTGAAGATAAACATAAGAAATGCACCTGGGGTGGATGGAATCTATCCAGTTATATTAAAGGAAGTAAGCAAACCCTTAGCCATAATTATGAGAGCTTCCTTGAACTCTGGGGAGGTACCCATGGACTGGAAATTTGAAAATATGACTCCAATCCACAAAGAATGATAAAGAGCAAAACAAGTAATTACAGATCTGTTACTTTAACTTGTGTTCCAGAGAAATTAATGGAGGCACTGGTTAAAGAAGCACTGCAGGATCATCTAGACAAGACTTCAGTTATAGCTCGGACACAGCATGGTTTTGTTAAGGGGAAGTCTAGTCTGACCAATTTGATTGGATACTGTGATGTGGTCACAAAGGAACTGGATGCAGGAAATAACTTTTATATCATATATTTGGATTTTAGAAAGGCTTTTGATGCTATTGCACATGGAAGACTGCTGTGAAAATTGGAGCAGTGTGAGCAAATTGCTGCTATGGATAAAGGGCTGGTTGAGTGGAAGAAGATAGAGAGTGGTGATCAATGGACACTGCTCTTTGTGGACTAATGTTATAAGTGGAGTCCCTTAGGGTTCAGTGTTGGGTCTATTGATGTTTTCTGTATTTATTAATGATATTGCTGATGATATATCAGGCTTAATGTCTAAGCTTGCAGATAATGCGAGGGTTGGCAGGGTTGTTAATGGCACTAATGACAGTACGCTCCTGCAAGAGGATCTAGAAAAGTTGAGCAGATGGGCTGAGAGGTGATAACTGAAGTTTAACATTGACAAATGTAAAGTACTGCATATGGGAAGCAGTAACCCCAGAGTAACGTATCAACTGTGTGGTACTAGAGTGACAAGGTGTAAGGTATGTTCGTGTCAGACGGCACCTGGAATTTCTCCCATCTCCGCGGTGTGTTTCGCTGTATCGAGGACAGTACACTGTCAAGCCAGAGACTTGAAACTGTGTGGGCCGTGTCTGTGCAGTGTGATATGTTGTGCCCATTGTTTATCCGGCTTAATGGCCGCCAGGCCCCTAGTGGGTCCGCACGTTGCCCATAACCTGCCATGTGGAGGCTAGCCGGGTGTATCCAGTATCACAACAAATTGCTCTGGCAGGTCCTGCTACCTAGTTTCCTGTGATTTCAGTGGCTAGGACCTATAAAGAAAAAAAAAAAATTATGCGTTTGACATTAATATTTAATGGGATTGCTGTTAGGAAATCGCTGGTTGTGGTTGAACGCTAAAGAGATGTGTTAAAGGCAAATAGGTCGGGCAAAATTTTGATGTTATTTTATTTAGACGTGAGGCTATACGCTAGATAAAAGCTAATAGTGTTAGTTGTCTTAGAGATTTACACAAAACCGGTAGAATTTAGACGTTGATTATAATTTGGCGGCATTGTTAAGGTTGTACTCGGTCGATTTAGTGAGATAGGGGGGTGGGGAGAAACAGATAGAAGAATAGGGACGATAGAGTAGGAATCCCCAAAGAGGTCAGTGGAGACGAGCCCCAGCAAGCGAAGTATGGGGGGAGGCAAGGGGGTATGAGGTATTGAGGGTAGGAGACAGAGATCCTTCTTCTTCCTCCCCTGCCTGGGGATGGGGTTTTAAAGGGAACCAGGTTAGAATACCCAGTTCAGATCGCCAATGGCGTGTTGGCAGCAAAGCCGCAGAATGTCTTCGTCGGTGTCATGTCCAAGGAGTGTCGAATCCGGTATGAAGGTCAAGCTGCCCATCGCGCTCCGGGGGTGGGATATGTTAGCTGGCAGTGGGGAACCCACCAGGCGAGGGGTTGGGAGAGAAACACATTTACTTCATTCAAAATTCCTTTTTTTTTTCTTTTTTTAATTAATTTATTTATTTTTATTTTTTTAAATATTTTTTTCTTATTTTATAATTTTTTCCAATTTTTTTATATATATATATATATATATATATTTATTATTATTATTTTTATTTTTTTATTTTTTTTTCACTACATTGACAGCGGTAGAGAATGAAAAGGATCTGGGGGTAATTGTGCAGGTAGATATGAAGTTTTCTTATCAGAGCAGACGGTATGCAATAGTAGCTGATGGTGTCTTGTCAATGATATACAGGAATTTTTCTAGCAGGGAAAAGGAGGTGATTGTCCCTGTGTTTAAGGCAATAGCCAGGCCACACCTTGAGTACTGTATACAGGTCTGGAAGCCTCATTTTAGGAAGAATGTAGAGCTTCTGAAGCAAGTGCAGAGAAGGGCAACAAGATTAGTGAATGGAACAACGTATTGCTCTTATGAAGAAAGGCTTAAGTTTTGCAAATTACAGTGTCTGGAGACTAGGCACGGGCGAGGTGATCTGATTTAGGGGTATAAAGCCCTGAATGGTTTGAGCATGCTCAATGCTGGTGTGATTCTTCCAGTTGCTCAGAATAATTGATAACTTAAATAGATTCAAGGCAGAACTAGACAAATGTTTGGAGAGAGTGGATGAGGGTGAATTAGAAGATTTTTTTTTTTTTTTTTGGCTTATGCTACATAAGCTTGCTTTCTTGCATCATGTGCCTTTATTAATGCTAATGCTAATGCTAATCTCTCCTGTCAACTCGCAGAGAAATTCCACTCTTCGGTTTACATCATGAGCTCCGAAAAATCCATCGCTGTGTTTTCGGAATTTTTCTTCTGTGATATTTCGCTTTGGACACGACAGATCATCGACCTGCACCACTTCACCGAGACCTCCAGCTGAATTGGCTCGGTCAATAAATATGAGCATACATGTCAGAAGTACTGGTAGTAATCGTCAGCCATAGTTTACTTGCTACAGAGACGAAATCTAAAATGGTCGTTAATTTGGTGGCTGAAATCTTGCACCCTTGCAGAAAACTTCCCTTCCAAAGGGCCTAAGACGTTTTGCAGACTGAACATCTTCAAGCACGGTTAGCTAATTTTCCCATCACTCGGATCATACTGCAATATTCATTGCGGCTCTCCCACATTTTTTCATGGCCGAAATTTTCTTCTTCTCTTGTAAATACCTGACACTGTAATACACACAAAAAAAAAAAAAAACAAAAAAAAAAAACATATCATACACATGTATCGTTATCCTTGAGAATTCTACGAAAATATCAATGGCACAAAAAAAAAAAAAAAAATGCTGGGACCACATACAAAATACGCTGATATATACAAAGGCACATTTTTTTTTAAAATTAAAATATTTCAATGGAAATTATAAATAACTTAAATTTTCTGTTTACACTCCGGCACGATAACCAAGTCAGTAGAGTTTACAATAAATCGTCAATACAAATATTTATCGTATTTAGTAGTCACGGGCTTGAACTCCAGTTCACTCAAGGAACGCGTGCTATGCACTCTCGCTCCTAACCACTGGGCTACTACTACAACCTATTGCATTGGTCATGTATAGAACTTCGGTGAAAATACACCATTTTTGCTTATAAAAGCGAACTACAATCGTAGTGTAAAAGGCATCGATTTAATTGTATCTCGTATTGACTCCTTCACAACGAATTACCATGCATTGCACTACATCGAATAAGTAGCGCTTCACCAATGGAGAAGACTATTGTTACTTATTCTCAGTGGGCACTACTACCCAGACGGCACCGTTTCGAGGTTTGTTGGCCTATCGTCGGTCGGTGCGTAGGTACCCTGGTGTTGCAACCATGCCAACCTAGTTATGAAGTTAATTCCACAATATGAGAGATGTCAAAAGGTGCGCAAAGTAATACAGTTGACTGTCTCCATTCCGAAAAGCTCCAAAAACCGAAACTTTTTTTTGAAAAATTCTCGAAAGTTCTGGAAACTTGGAGCCCTGGCAGAAAAGAGCTGTGACACGTTGTGTGACACAGGTGCACTGGTTTTACTATAATGAAACCTGCTATTATTACTCATTTGATTTTGGTTATTTTTTGCGTTTTTTTTAGGAGCATTAGTAACTAAGGCCAAAATGCTCCGGGGATATGCGGTGGTCATTCCCTTGACCTTTCCGCATCCTCCGTATTTGGTGGTCACGGCCTCGAAACCCGGTCTAATCAAGAAGCGTGTGCTACGCACTGCCGCTCCTGCCCACCTGGCTACGTAGGCGCCATTATTACTCACCTGAATCCAGTAGTGTGTGTATAAATTTTTTTATTTATTAATGTTTATTGTAACTTGCATACGAGTGTCATATTAATCTCCTTCTAGCCCGCATTTTAGTCAATGCCTGGCCATTATGTTATTAAAACCATTCCAAATATGTAAGAAGGGATACTAAAGAGGGAGAAAAGGAAAAGGCAAAAAAGGAAATAAGATTTGAACAAAGAAACGGCTTCGTTTAATGCTACCACACAGCTACCATCTCCGTTGAATTATGTTTGCCGTTATCTTTACTTATGTTAACGTTTCCTTATTCTTCCGTCTTTTATAGCAATTTTGTTTTGTACTGAAACAATAATTAATTATGAATATGTTATACTAATAATCGGTGATTCGATATATTGTCCATTGCAATAATAAAACTGCAGAAAATTAACCACAAACTCTTCCCAACGTTCCAGCTTGTTTATAGGGGTTGAACACTGGCACCGCCACTTTCTATAACATGTAAAAAAAATTAACAGTATCGCCTATGAGAGTGTCCACTGTGTATCTTACTACTCTGTGGTGACAAGCATGTCAATTAATCATCTATTAATAATAATATAAAAATAGAATTTAAGTACAGTATTCTATTTCATTTTCCATTGGATAAGAGACCAACGCCAAGGAATTTGAAAAGATAAAGAAGTAACGAAAAGAGTAAAATCAAGCCATGAAAAAAGGGAAATTAAAGGAAAATAAATTTTTAGAAGTGACTGCCGAAACAACAAGGCAACCCACTCTTAAAGTTTTTTTTTTTTAAATAAAGCAGTAAAAATGCAGTGAAGCGGGCCTTCTGACGACTAAATGTGAAACTACATGACTTTCCTTTCGCTAAGGGGGGTAGGAGTGGCGCCAACATTGATTTGCAGAAACAAGCCACATCTCACGCTCCTCTTTCCTCTCCACTTACGCTTGACACTAGGCTTCTGTTGTTCGATAAGGTCTATCACGGTTCCTCTTCTCCGGGCTGAAGTCAATCTTTGTACGGTATTCGACGAACAGTTGTTGTTGTTATTTGGTTTTTAGGAGCATTAGCAACTAAGGCCATATTGCTCCGGGGATATGCGGTGGTCATTCCCTGACCTTTCCGCATCATCCGTATTTGGTGGTGACGGGCTCGAACCCCCGTCTAATCAAGAAGCGTGTGCTACGCACTGCCGCTCCTGCCCACCTGGCTACGGAGGCTCGACGAACAGTGATACTGTACACTGAAGCAAGCTGTAATTATGGAATATAGACGACTGGACGCACTGTAATTATTGTAAATGGACGTAAAGCGATATCATCAACTGAACGCAGAGGCGTATTCAGGGGTGGTATATACCCCCTTTACCAAAAATTTGAAATTAAAGAAAAAAAAAAAAAACGCAGGAAGCATTCTAAAAAAAAAAAACTCAAAAGCCTGTTCGCCACGCTCCCACTTACGATGATACCTGGATACGCCACTGACTGAACGAACAGTAGAAATATCGTACAGCCACACTTCTCTTGCTTGAATCTGTTCCGAAGTGGCATAAAAACATAACCTTTTTTTATGAAAGTCTTTTAACTTTTTTTTCGCTAATGAATGTCTATTAAAAAACCCACACACTTATTTTGCTTACGTCACGAAGTGGCGTAAAAACAACATTTTTTTTTTTTCACTAATGAAAGTTTATTAAAAAAGTCAGGGAAGTGTGTGTGTGTCAGGGAAGACGAATTAAAGTAACATAGATTAAAGTTTGTTTTACTGTGGTAAAACGAACTTCTTTTTAAAAGCGTGGTCACGCGCTGTGTTTATCTAACATGACCACGCGGTACCATTCTTGATTTCCATATGTAACGTATTTATTTCAATAAACTAAATGCAACAAGGCATAATATTTTAAGATTCTATATATATATAATATCGGTGTAGATACACCATACACAACTCTTAAAGAAAAACCACAGTCGTAGCATAAAAGACACCCATCGATGAAAAGTCAACTAGTTTTGAAACCGTGCAGTCTGAGTGATGCTGCCCACCAAGAATAAGTGACAACAGTCTTCTCTGTTAGTAAAGCGTTACTTATTCGAGGTAGTGCAATACATCGTAACTCGTGAAAGACGAGCACAATACGAGATACAGATGAAATGATACTTTTTCACACTACGATCGTAGTTTTTCTTTAATAGTTGCCTATGGTGTATCTACACCGATATTATATAGATATAGTAACGTATTTATGTATTCATAGCTGAGGAAGAGACACACATTTAGAGTCGAAAGCTTCTGTAAGTATTTTATTATTATTATTATCCATATAGTGCAAGGAAGCCTGAGGTTTATGAGGCACCAGCTAAAAAAATTTCCGAGTTACCCTGAGAGAGAGAGAGAGAGAGAGAGAGAGAGAGAGAGAGAGAGAGAGAGAGAGAGAGAGAGAGAGAGAAAACAAAGAAGTAGAAAGGAATCACCAAGAAAGAGAAGAATGATGATATCCAGCTCAGGACCCTGGGTGTGCCAAACCCATAATGACCAGATGTGAGCCCATGGCGAATCATCACGAGCTGAAAAGAGAACTAATAAAAGTATTCTTCTTCTTCAAAAGAAGTGTATCCATTTACAATGGGTTTCCTCAGCTTACAAGTTATTGTTGGTACGAATTTTTTCTGCCACAAAGTGCGGTTCAAGGTGTTTTAGTCAATAAAAATCACATGATAAAAAAGGCAACACGCATAAGAGAACAAGTGACGTTAAATGTGACGTTGAAACGACATACCAATCAAAGCTAAGCACATCCCCCCCCCCCTCCCCTCGACGACATAAACAGCAAACACGTAGTTTGACGTGTAGTCGTCCTACCGCCTGCTTCATTTCATTCTAGACAATAAAACTAAAGAAAAGAAACCAAACAAGAAAGACAATCAAGCCCAATTATGAACCAGAAGAATACTTTATTAGTGTAATAGAACGTAAGGAAGATTTTAATGAGTAGAAGAAAATACCAATAATAATAATATAAAAATGGATTCAGAGGAAAGCCAAAAATAAAAAACATATCAGGAAAAACAACATAATTTAATCCCAGGAGCTCACATCTAGTGACTATGGGCTTGGCAAACCCAGGGTCCTGAGCTGGATATCATCATCTCTCTTGCTTTCTTGGTGATTCCCTTCTTCTCTCTCTCTTTTTCAGGGTAGGGTAACTTGGGAATTTTTTTGGCTGGTGCAGCATAGCTTTCTTCACCATATGACTAATTATAATAATAATGACGAAATCGTTGAAGAAGATAATTTAGGAGCACTGGCGCGTTATCCTACAGGCAAAACAGACATCTGCCTAGGGCCCCGATCAGAGGGGGAGGGGGCCCAAAACCACCGTTTCGAAAACTCATTGCTGTTTTTTTTTTCTAATATTTTTAAGTGATTTTTATCGGAAACTGAACTTTCTACCTACTAAGGTCAATGAACTTTATTCGAAGTTTAATTTGAAAATTATGCTTTTTTTCAAAAGTGATTTTACTGATTTTGATGAAATTTTATATTTAGTTCTTATGTCATATTATTTGTTTGTTTTGTTGCCACAATAAAATGAAATTTAAAATGTTCTTTATTAGTTTTTTCTTTAGATGGATTCCCCCAAATTCCATTTTGCCTTGAGCCCCATGAAAGTATAGAAGGGACCCCCCAAATTCCATTTTGCCTCGGGCGTCATGAAGGTATAACGCACCACTGTTTAGGGGACTCTTTTTCATTTTCCACTACCCCAAGTGTAGTACCACACAGTTGATAAGTTACTCTGGGATTACTACTACCCATATATAGTACTATCTGAACAGTACTTTCTTCACTGTTAATGGAAAATCAAATATTGACTTGACAATCTGTAACGTAAGGGCAGCTGGTATCGTAAACGATTGGCGATTAAGAGCAGATTGGGTCTGCTCTGATCATCGGGCCATTGTATATTCTGTAAGGGACATAACAAAACTAGCTCTGTCTCAGGAACAGTTACGACGATTTGCTATCAAAAATGCAAAGTGGAATAGGTTTGACGAACATATTCATGTCCGACTTGGGAATCTGGGCATTGGGGCATTCAGTCAGATGTCTGGAGCGAATGCAGTGGAGTTACTTCAGCGCTCTCTCTTTGTGGCTTCCAGCACATCTACGAAGCAAAAGAACTGTAATAGGATTCCAGTTAAATGGTGGTCTGGTGAGTTAAGCCAATTTCGGAAGTTGGTTCATAAAGCACGGAAAAGGTACCAAAGAAGTCGGCGTAACAATGGGGAGGAGGAGTTAACATAATTAGAGTATCAGAAGATGTGGAGTGCATACGTGCGTATGATATCGAAATCAAAATTAACTGCCTGGGGAATGTTGGTTAGAACAGTGGACAATGAGAACCCATGGGGAGTTGTATATATGTTGCAGATTATGTACTGGCAAGACTAAAATATATAATGGAGATACGGCATACTCTGTTGGAGGTGTTGACAAGGAAAGTACGAGTTGGAGAGAAAGTATGTCTGCCATTTTGGATCATCTGATTGGAGATACTATCTCTGAGCAAGATGATGAGGAACAGATGTTGATGAAAAGGCTTAATCATGCTTACTCTGGGGTACATGATGAGGATCCCTTTAGTCTGATTGAACCCTGTGATGCAGTACAGCCCATAACGAACAATAAATGCCCAAGGATGGACCTCATTGAAGGAGGGGTCATTAAACAGGCTCATCGACTGATACCAGGGAACCTTCTTGAAGTTTTTAATAACTGCCTGTGTGACGGGGTTTTTCCATCACCATGGAAGGATGCCTTATTAAAGGTGATACTGAAGGGACCATATAGCCCAAAGAATGAACCACGATCTTATCGACCTATTGCCCTCCTCCCTGGATTAGGAAAGGTGTTTGAAAGAATGCTGGCAAGATGGATTACTGATTATAATGAAAAAAAACTTAGGCTGGTCTAGCAGACAATATGGGTTTACTCCAGATCGTGGAACAAAAGATGCGCTTCGGGTATAGCGAAATTATGTATTAAGCTCGAATAGTAAGTATGTCCTTGGAATCTTTATTGACTTTGAGGGAAGCTTTTGACTTCATTCAATGGAGCAGCGTTCTTATGATGTTGAGACTTGCAGTCTGTTCAACTAAGATCTTTAGGGTGGTAAAGGACTAGTTCACGCACCGTACAATGACTGTTAATTAGCATTAGCATTAGTAGAGGAATATGATGCAAGAAAGCAAGCTTATTCAGCATCAGCCAAAAAAAAAAAAAAAAAAAACACAACCACTACTCCCATTTCACCCCTCCGTTCGAAATACCTGTCCAGCTGAGCCCTAAATTTGTTTAGGCTATCAACTTCAACAACAAGTGATGGAAGTCTATTCCACAAACCAACTGCCCGCTGGCTACAGGAAAATTTCCGCACATCTATCCGACATCCGTCCTTCCTCAATTTGAATTTATGCCCTCTCAGGTGATTATTCTGAGCAAGAGAAAGAATCCCATCGGCATTGAGCATGCTCAAGCCATTCAAAGCCTTATACACCTTTATCAGATCACCTCACCGATGCCTAGTCTCCAGACTCTGTAATTTGCAAAACTTAAGCCTTTCTTCGTAAGAGGAACCCTTTGTTCCATTCACTAATCTTGTTGCCCTTCTCTGTACTCGTTCCAGCAGCTCTACATCCTTCTTGAAATGAGGCCTCCAGACCTGTATACAGTACTCAAGGTGTGGCCTGACCAATGCCTTATACAAGGGAATAATCACATCCCTATCCCTGCTATAAAAATTCCTGTATATCATTAACAAGACACCATGAGCTACTCTTGCAGCTCGTCTGCACTGCTCAGAGAACTTCATATCTGCCTGCACAATTACCCCCAGGTCCTTTTCATTCTCTACCACTGTCAGCATAGTACCACAGAGTTGATACGTTGATCTGGGGTTACTGTTTCCCATATGTAGTACTTTACATTTGTCAATGTTAAACTTCATTTGCCACCTCTCAGCCCATCTGCTCAACCTTTCCAGAATCTGTTGCAGCAGCATAGCATCAGTAGTGTCCTTAACAACCCTGCCAACTTTTGTATCGTCTGTGTCGTTAAGTGAGTGGTTGGTTCTATTGTACAAGAGGTGACCTGGGCATGCCCACAAGAATCGGTTTTTGGACCATTAATGTGGAACCTAGTTTTGGAGGACTGGTGGCATGTGCCGATGATCTTGTGCGCCTATTGAAGGAAATTCACGGATGCAACTAGAAATCAGGTCACAGCAGGTTTTCTTGAACTAACTGGTATAGGTTACATAAACTGATTGTATCAGGAACCAAAAACAAGGACAATGGTCTTCAAGGGTCATTTTTCGAATAGAAGACTCCCAGTTGTGAAAATGAATGGGTCGAGCCTAAAATCGGCAAGGCAATTAAAATATCTAGGCATTATGTTTGATGGATCTTTCACTTTCAACTCACATGTTACTTATCTATCCGAAAAGTTGAGGAAATTTATAGGGATGATGACTCAAATCATTAGAGTTGGCTGGGGAATAAAAGGTAAGGTGCTGAACTTGCTATATGAATGTGTATTTATCCTCATGGTAACGTACGGTGCACCGATTTGGTTTGAGCGTGTAAGTAGAAAAGTATTTACTAGAAAGCTCAGATCCATTCAAAGAGTAATGCTCCTTAGGATGTTCATGGCATGCATAACTATTATTATTATTATTTTAGGGTTGCCCGTAATTAAATACATTAACCCGTATTTGGGTCTGTAAATTGCATGTGTTCTATGGTCGATTTACCTGTTTTGCTGGACGAAAAAAACTTTGCTATCTACGCCTGAGACAGACTAACTCAGCCAAGCGGTGTAAAAAGCCCATTTAAAGTTCCTCGCGTCATCGACGGGATTCTAACCTGGGTCTTTTCAACCCGGTGTGGGGAGAACGGTAACGATACCACTGTGCTACTCGCGCAGATTGGCATGCAGAACTAGTAGAGTGTAGAGTGTGTTTAGTGTCAAACGGCACCAGGGGTTTCCCCTATTTCCGCATAGTATACATTGTAGGTGTTAAACAGAACACTGTCAATGCCAGAGGTTTAAAAGTGTATGGAATTTGTATATGTGTAGTGTCGTGTATCGTTGTTCCTCTGGTTATTTAGCCGCTGGGCCCCTAATGGGTTCCAACGTTGTCCACATTCTGCCCCCTGGAGGCAGACCAGGTACACCCATATTATGGTTATTTACTCTGGCAGGTCCTGCCACCTAATTTCCTGGGATTTCAGTGGCTAGGACCTAGGAAAAAAAAACCCGCTACAGATAGGGGTCAGCCAAAAGGATTACTGGTTATGCGATTTGATGTTATTAAGTTTTTGGGTGTAGGGCTCAGGAAATTTTAAGATTGTTTGGACGCTGGTTATAAGTTAGAGAAGGGGGAGGGAGCCCGAAGGCTGGGGGGGAAGACAGAGATAAGGGGTCCATAGAGAAGATGACCACCAAAACAATGGAGCAGGCCCATGCCCCACCAGAGGGAAAAGAGGGATGACGAGGGGGAAGGAGACCATGGGGAACCTCCCCTCCACCTGGATGTTGGAGGAAAAGGACCATGCAAGGGAGCGTGGCAAGGAAAGCTTAATGGCAGCAGCTGAGCTGTGCTTTTGAGTGTCATACCTGGGACGAAGGTTCCATCCCATCTTGTCTTCTTTTTCAGAGTCTGTCGAGCCTGAAACACTTGGAACTGTACGTCATGTGTCCCGCCCGATGTATACTTGTCACTACGAGTTCGGAGCTTTCAGGTCTGGTCGTCAAGTGTGGTTATCACTGGACTGTGTCACTAGTAGGGGTCTCTCCTCGGATTTTTCCCGTTTGTTAAATCAAAATTAGAGATATGTGTTCACTGCAGTCTGACTTGGGGGCGGTTTCGGAGCTTCCGCCCATTTGGTCACTGGGTCAGCAGAGCTGCATAATATCAGTTTGTGAAGAGTCTAAATCAGGAAGGTCCAAAACAGGGTTGTCATTCGTGGGACAGAGATCCCGTCCCATTATCGATGGTAGTCGTTGACGGTTCTGCTTGAATTTGGGCAAGACGAGTTAATCAGGTGTACGTTCGTTCCAGCGGAAGGGACCTTCTTCTTGTGAAGAGCTCCTGGTAGTATTGCGAGAAGGCCTTGTACTCTCTGTCGCTGTCCAACAAGTAATGCTCCTGGAGTTTTGGATTGAAGTTAATTCTGGTAATCAGAATGCAGCCAAGGTAATCAGAATGCCCTCATACAAAGGGCAGTCATACATTAGGTGAGTCGAACTCTCCAGCAGACGCCCTTCCTTTGGACCTGGAGGTCCAAAGGAAGGGCGTCTGCCAGCACCTGAAGGGCATGGGTGTTGACAGTATGGCAGGTCCTGGTAATGGTAAGGAGGATAAATCTTTGAATAGTTTCGAGCTTCTTTCTGTTTACTGCTATTTTTGCTCTCGGATAGCATATCTCTGCAGCATATGCAATCGCCAGTAGAAATACTGCTTTGTAGAACAGCGAGAGAGTGCGGCGGTTAAGGCCCCAATGCCGCCGCGTAACTCTGGCGACCAAGGCAGTATAGTTCCTTAACTTTGTCTGCAAGTGTTTCAAATGTGGGAGGAATGTAAGTCCTGAGTCCAGGATTATTCCTAGATATTTCAATTCAGTAATGAAAAGTATTGTGGTCTCGTCTATCTTAATTTGTGGACGTCTTCTGAGGGACCCGTTCAGTAAGATGGAATTAGTCTTCATTGGAGAGATGTGAAGATTATGATCCCTTGCCCAGTTTTGTAATATCGAGAGAGAGAGCCTGATTTGCAGAATTTTCTAGTTGCGCTCTGCAGTCTGCAGTCACGGTCAGGACCAGATCATCTGCATAGGCCTGGAAAATAACTTCATTCAGGTGGTGAGGAAGTCATCAAGTACAACATTCCAAAGGAGCGGCCCCAGTACCCAGCCTTGGAGACAGCCCCTATAAACCTGGCGTTTGACTCTGCAGTATGGTGCATTGACATTTATTTCTCTGGCTGTGAGATAGCTTTTTATGGTGTTATAGAGGTTTCTGGGAAGACAGGCACGTCTTAGTCAGCTGAGGACGCTCGGCCACCAGAGTGAGTCGAAAGCCACAGCAAAGTCTATGGCAATATTTTCTATGGAGTTTGTGGCAGTTGTGAGGATATTCTAGAGTGCATCAACTGTTGAGCATCCTTGTTTGAAACCATATTGGCTTGTAGAGGATAAATTTGCTGCATTATAATATGCTGTAATTCTACTATGTAGTAGGTATTCGAAAAGCTTGCTTAGCACAGATAACAGGGCAATCGGTCTATAAGAAGATGGGATTTCTAGAGGCTTGGATGGGTTTTTCAGAATCAGGCGTATGTTAGCTGTCTTCCAATCAGAGGGGAAGACTCCTGTCTGCAGGCAGTGATTGAACAGGTCGAGGATGAGGTATGGGGTATGCTCCACAGTCTTCCTTATAATCTCTGGTTCAAGTAGGTCCGGTCCTGGACATTTGTTGTTGCGGAGGCTATGAGTTAGGGTGTGCAGCTCCTCAGTAGTGAAGGGTGGCTCTTGATGTTCTGGACTGTATATACTGTTGTCCTGGCAGAGTTTTTGTTGTTGACTTGTACTAGGATCCATTGCTGGCTGGATAATTGTATCCAATATGTTATTGATGGAACTGTCCCACGAGGTTGTTATGTTACCTTAAGAGGCTATTGTTGCTGTCATTACCCCCCATCTTGGGAGTTTGTTGGTTGTGATTTTATAGACTACACCCTAGGGATCGGTGTTTCCGGTTGTGGAAAGTAGTTGTTCCCATGATGTTTGCTTGAGTTTCCTGATAGTAGCCGTGTATATATTTCTGATCTCTCTCTCTGTATTGCTAGCGGAGAGCCTCCACCTATGCAGCTGCCCAGGACAGTCGCGCTCGTTAGAAGGCTCTTCTTCTGAAGTTGACCTCCCACCTGAGGCGCTGCAGTTCTGGGCCCCACCACGGGACAGCGCCAGGAATGGATTTCTTCCTAGGAATGGCGCAGTTGCTAGCTTCTATAATTATATTTATGACTTTTCTCTGGTAGGCATCAGTATCAGTGGGATGGTAATTATTAACTTGCAGCTGCTGGGCTAAGGCATGCAGAACTGTGTCAACTCCAGCTTTGCAGGTTGTGACTGGAAAATTGCTATTGATCTGCATTTGGTGTATTGTGCATTGTCTTACTTCATCCACCGTGGCATTCCCTGTTCTTTTTCTGAATATAGAGGTGGATATCTTGGCAGATCCCAGGAAGGAAAGGGCAAGAATCTGGGGTGCTTTGGTAAAAGTCTGGCAAGAACGTTGGAGTGTATGTGATAAAGGGCAGATTACAAAAATTTTTTTTCCCAGATTTAAGAAATGCAGCCTCGATAAAATTCAAATGGTTTGACCCAAACTTACAAGCTATGCTCTTATTGACTGGTCATGGTTCGATTAATTCAAAGTTACATGATTTAGGAATTACTGAAAGATCTAGTTGCCATTGTGGAAAAAGAGAATCATGGGAACATATTATATACAACTGTGAGGAGTACAGCGATGTATGAATTGAATTGGTATCTCGGGTTAGTAAACTCAATATTAGGGCAGAAGGCTGCGAGACAATTCTAGTTGATAAACAGGAGAACTTCCTGGCTTTCCAAGCCTTTTAAACTGCAATATATCTTAGGCGGAAGACTCTTCTGCATCTGGAAGCCTTGGATTTGTAATGCAGTATGGTGTAGTGCCAAATTACCTAAAGTTCTGTGAAATCGTGGAGGTTTGATTCTGCTATATCTGCTGCAACTCCAGCTCCTTGTGCTGGCATTTCTGTTCTTGCCAGCTCCTTGTGGTGGCATTTCTATTCTCAGCAGTTCCTTGTGCTCACATTTTGTATTCTTGGCAGCTCCTTGTGCTGGCATTTTTATTCTCGGCAGCTCTTGGCGCTGCTGGATTTCCAACAGACTGTGAACAGATGAAGTTTGGACTTTGTCTGAAATTTAATTATAAGTATATTTATTTTTTATGTAATTTGATTATTCTCAGTTTGTTCATATTAGTTTTTTTTGGTCATGGCAGTTTTTTCCCTCCTTGTACTTGGGCAAACAGGAGAGGGAGTATATAAGAGTATAGGAACTCCCCGACTTACAGAAAATCTCGGCAGTTTTTGCCGGCCGGTGCAAACTTAAAAAATTGTGGAAACGTATTTTGCATCCCGTAGGAATAAATGGAGGTATCCTAAAAATATCGTAATGTGAACACAAAAACGCATTTTTTTTTTTTTTTTTTTTTTTTTTTGTAATTCGTTCTTCAACTTTCTTGGAAGTTGAAAATTTCTATATTACTAAGCTATTTATCTCTCTAAAAGGTAATATTTTTAATGGAAATTGCACTACACTTTCATAGTATAATATGTTCCCGTTATAAGAATCAATTTTGATATTTTTCTAAATCACGTTTCTGGAGGTCACGACCAAAAAACAATAAAAACCCTTTTTGCACTTTCCCTTGTATTGGGCTTTTCTGTTAGTGCATCTAATTATAAACGGGTAGTAAACTCGATCTTACTGCATTTGCGATAATACCTATAACTGCAATTGTGTGGGTTTTTACGCTATTATGGTGTTCAAGGTTCGCCTTCACTGAAATCTTCAATCATGTAAAAAAACATAAATTTTCAGAATCTTCTCTTCATTCCTATTTACGTATTACAATGATGAAGGGAACGTGACCAACGAAAAGTGCAAGTGGTGGTAGTGCCAGGAAACGAAACAAAAATTGATTTAGAAATGAAGATGAAAATGATTAAGAAGTACGAAGCAAGACAAAATTTGTCATCTTTGCACGGAATTAGATCTCGCTGCTTCAACAGTGAATACTGTTTAAAGGACACTGCAAGTATAAAAGAACGCGTTAAAGGATCAATGCAATTTAGAACAACAGTGATCACAAAACAGCGTCCAGGTGCTCTATCGAAGATGGAACAGCTGTTAATAATATGGATGAAAATCACATTCAGAAACAAGTGCCCCTGACCATTCAAACAAAAGCAACAAGTATTTATAAAGATGTTAAGGATAAGTACGGCGAATCCTAAACTAAGTTCGTGGCAAGCAACGGGTGATTTAATAGGTTCAAGCATTGCACTGGTTTCCACAACCTTAAAGTATGCTGTGAAGTCATTAGTGCCGATTCTGCAGCTGAGAGAAATTTTGTGATGTGTTAGAGAAATTATTGATAAAAGCTATTCAACACAGCAAATTTTTAACGTTGACGAGACTGCTCTGTATTGGACAAAAATGCCAGAACGAACATACATTCCCAAAGAGGAAAATACAATTCCAGGTTTCAAGGCGTCAAAAGATAGGGCCACGCTTTTGCTTGGGGCTAATGTAGCGGGAGATTACACATTAAAACCACTGCTTGTGTACCATTCTGGAAATCCTCGTGCATTTAAGGGTATCAATAAGCCCACCCTACCGTGCATTTCCGATCGAACCAAAGAGCACGGATAACAATATCTCTCTCTTTGAGGATTGGTTTAAATGCTGCTTCATTCCTAAGGTTGAGAAATATTGTAAAGACAACGACGTTCCTTTCAAGATTTTGCTTCTATTAGATATTGCTCCTGGACATCCTATGCCTCTAGATGATTTCAACTCGAACGTGAGAGTCATATTTCTACCGCCAAACACGACTTCACTCATTCAACCTATGGATCAGGGTGTTATTTCGAATCTAGAAGCATACTATTTACTCACAACATTTGCTCAGGCATTGTCGGCAGTAGACAGTGAGAAAAAATTTCCGTTGAGACGGAAATTTTATAAGATTTTGGAAATCTTATAATATTTACCATGCCATCTTAAGCATTAATAAAGCCTGAGCAGAAATTACTAAAAAGCTGTTTAAATGGCGCATGGAAGAAAATATGCCCACGGCACATAAAACGCGTCGAAGGATTTGAAAATGACGAATCATATGAAGAGGTTACAGATACCCCCAGGGGCTCACATCTGGTGAGTATGGGCTTGGCACACCCAGGGTCCTGAGCTGGATATCATCATTCTTCTCTTTCTTGGTGATTTCTTTCTACTTTTGACTCTCTCTCTCTCTCTCTCAGGGTAATTCGCCATTTTTTTTTTTTTTGGCTGGTGCAGCATAAGCCTTAAGCTTCCTTGCGCCATGTAGCGAATAATAATAATAATAAGTTTGTAAAGGTTGCAGAGCTACTTCAGTTGTAGGTTGATGCCAAAGACTTGAAGGAGTTAATAGAGGAAAAAGAGAAGGAACTATTTAACGAAGAACTTATTGACTTGCAGGCAGCGATAATGAAAGAAGAAAATGCTGACGAAGCTCAAGATGAACCAAATGAGGAGCCGCGACACTTCATCACCAGAGAGATGGCAATGGCATTTCGTGAAATTGCATCGGCAATGGCGAGGTTTGAGAAGATGGATCCTGACAGCGCGATTCTTAAAAGTTAACAGAGGGGTGAATGATATGCTTGCTTGCTACAAAGAAATCTACGATGAAAAGAAAAAAAGAACATCCATTAATATGTTCTTTCGTAAGGTTGAACGGCCAACTTCTAAATCTCCACAGCGGCATACTTATCAGCTGAAGATGTCGATTCTGGAGAGGTAAAACTTACTAAAGAGAAGAGACAGCCATAACGGCCGTCTCCTCTCTTTTTTGGTAATTTTATAATTTTTTAAAATTGCCATTGGTCCTGGTTTTTCCTGCGCATGTGATAAAAAATAGAATAAATAATTCTATTCACATGTTCGTCGAACATTTCTTTTTTGATTCAATCATTTCAGTGAGGGCTGCACAGGCATGGGGGAAATTCCGACTTACGTAGTGTTCTACGGGACGCAACCCTTACGTAAGTCGGGGAGTTTCTGTACTGGTAAATTATGTGCAACTGACAGCGGGGCTGCCATTGGTTGGCTGGGACCGCTTTAACTAATAAATATCAATATCAATACCCATATGTAATAGGTACCTTGCATACGGTACAGGTGCTGGTACTTTGCGAGAAAGAGAAGGTGGCGGCGGTGATTGACAGATAAAGGCACTTCCCACTCACTGCTTTCACCACACCCCTTCTCGTCCGTACGTTAAAGGCGGATGCCACATGACATTTGCTTAGTTTTGTTTGCTCGTGTTTGGTTATTGTGCTGTATCGCCACGTGCAGTCGAGAAGAGACGGAAACCAGTGAGTGGGTGCAGTCACAACCTGTCAATCAATGCTTCCCCCTCTTCTCCTCGCCCTCATTTTGTAAGGGGCAGGGCTATAATCGAAGGCACAGAGAAGTAAGGTACAGAGTGGACGCTTGCTCAATTCATCCCAGCGCCCTCACTTTCAGGACATGAAACTAACGAGGCGATCTGTGGCCATCAAAACTCACTAAGTAATAACGCGCATGCCCAATGCTAATAAAGTTGCTACCACAGAGAAGTAAGATATGTTACTACTCTGTAATATAGATAGTATACTTTCTGCTTTTCGTAACATTCATAGAGTATACCTTCTGTTAATTTTACGACTACAGCACTGGTAAGGGGAACAGTAAACTGTAGTTTTACCCATTAGAGAAATCTAAAGAACATTAAATTTTGGAAAAGTGAAATTGAAATTTTTAATGAATGAAATGATCCTTTTTATGTGGTTTTGGTAAAAGTGCACTATTGTGCATAACGGAGCCACAGTGCCAAACGCATCGCTGAACCTGCTTGACTGCTTCTAGTCACAGAGTGGTAGGATACACAGTGGACACTCTCATAGGCGATAATGTTAATTTTTTTTTACATGTTAAAATGCACAGAAAGTGGCGGTGGCAGTGTTGAATCCCTAGAAACAGGCCGGAACGTTGCGAAGAGTTTGTGGTTAATTTTCTAGTTTTGTTATTGCAATGGACAATATATCGCATTACTGATTATTAGTATAAGATATTGATAATTAATTAATTATTGTTTTAATACAAAACAAAAAAGGTATAAAAGACGGAAGAATAAGGAAACATTAACATAAGTAAAGATAACGGCAAAAATAATTTGGGTAATACTCCAGAACACGGTGCCCCTTTGACAATTACGTCGAGAAGAGGAGGGGGAAAGCAGTGACGTACGGTTCGTAACTCCGCCCACTCACTGCGTTCCCCCTCTTCTTCTCGACAACTGCACGTGGCGAATGTCACGCGACATAACAGTATGGCGGAACCGAAAAATAACGAAATTATCGGCAACAGTAATTTTTTCGGAGCAGCAGCCAAAATAATTGCAAATTAAACACACTAATTTCGTTCTTCAAAACGAAAAAAAATAATGAGACACAGCAAACGACCAATTTTCGACAAATAACTGGCGAAGTCCAGCAAAAAGGTAACCTACCATTTTTAATTAAAAATGGTAGGTTACCTTTTTGCGGGACTTCGTAACCTACCATTTTTAATTAAAAATGGTAGGTTACGAAAGACAATTAAAAACGTAATTCCAATTGAAAAACGTTCTTCAAAACGAAAAAGAAATAATGAGACGCAGCAAACGACCAATTTTCGACAAATAACTGGCATAGTCCCGCAAAAAGGTAACCTACCATTTTTAATTAAACACAAACGAAAGACAATTAAAAACGTAATTCCCAATTGAAAAACGTTCTTCAAAACGAAAAAATATATAATGAGACGCAGCAAACGACCAATTTTCGATAAATAACTGGCGAAGTCCCGCAAAAAGGTAACCTACCATTTTTAATTAAACACAAACGAAAGACAATTAAAAACTTAATTCCCAATATACATTTTTTTTGTATGGCCACTAATACATCTGAATTAACAGGTGCAACGAACAATAAAATTGCTCTTTGCATAAGCACAAAACGGCAACATAGAATTTTTTCTTTTTTTAAAAAAAAAACCGCAACGGACACAATACTACTTTAATAATACGTGAAAATAACACAGAAATACAAGACAAACTAAACTCACCTCACAGCAGCAATAAACAAAGAAACAGTTTACCAGCAGGATGGAACGGGATAACGACAAACTGAAAACCACGAGGCAATAACCAGAAAATCAAGAAGTAACAACTCAGCACCGTACACACAAAAAACCAACATTCAAAAGAAAGAATATACGCAACGAATTTCGCATTTAGCGCTCCAGTGACGTCGTGTCACGTGACATCCACGTGAAACGAAGAGGGAACTCAGTCAGTAGGCGGGATCAAAACCTGTCAATCACTGCTTTCCCCCCGTTCTGACAGCCAATTACAAGGGGGCACCGTATATTGGAGTATGGCCATAATTTGTTGTGGAAGTTGATAGCCTAAATAAATTTAAGGCTGAACTGGACAGGTACTTGGAACGAACGGAGGGGTGAAATGGGAGCGTGTTTTTTTTTTTTTTTGGCTGATGCTGCATAAGCTTGCTTTCTTGCATCATATGCCTCTACTAATGCTAATAATTCAATGGTGATGGTAGCCGTGTGGTAGCGTTAAACGAAGCCGTTTCACTGTTCAAATCTTATTTCCTTTCCCCCCCTGTTTTTATCCCTCATACACTCTAAATTCATTAATAAAGTATACATATGTTAGTTTATTTATTTTTTTCACATATATACTGTATATTATAATTCAATAACTATTTTTAAATATTTGGAATGGTTTTAATAACATAATGGCCAGGCATTGACTAAAATGCAGCCTAGAAGGAGATTAATATGACACTCGTGTGCCAGCTACAATAAAAATTAATAAATAAAGAATTTTATATACACACTACTGGGTTCAGGTGAGTAATAATAGCAGGTTTCATTACAGTAAGACCAGTGCACCTGTCTCACTGTGCTGAAACTTTTTATTATCATCCACCTGAACCCAGTAGCGTGTATATAAAATTCTTTATTAATGTTTATTATAACTGGCACAGTACACATCTGATGAGTATGGGCTTGGCACACCCAGGGTCCCAAGCTGGATATCACTATTCTTCTCTTTCTTGGTGATTCCCTCCTATTTCTTAGTCTTGTTCGCTCGCTCCCTCTCCTTCTCCCTCTCTGAGGGTAACTCAAGTTTTTTTTTTTTTGGCTGGTGCAGCAAAAGCCTCAGGTTTCTTTGCACCATATGGCTAATGATAATAATAATATTAATCTCCTTCTAGGCTGCATTTTAGCCAATGTCTGGCCATTATATTTTCAATTATTAGTTATTTGACCTTAACTCCATAAATCTACATCTGGTCACTTTGACTAATCTAAACTGTTTATTTCAACACACAAAAAAAGACAAAGACACTTTATAATTCAAATTCCTTTAATTTATGAAGTTTCTTATTACATATTTACATATGAAAGATATCTGAATTATATGTAGTCTTCTGTAATTTGAAATAGTAATATCATCACATGAACTGTCCTGTAATATATATAACCTGATATATATATATAGTTATTATGGTAAACGTGTAATTTATACTATATAGGTACTGAATATGTATATAAACATAACAGTATACAGTGGCCCATAAGGCCAAAATAACTCATAAAGACTAAGATAGTCTATGTAGGTCTACATTGTTATACTCTGGAAATAAACATAAAACATATAATATAAAATACAATACAATAATGATTGTGTAGCCAATTATTGATCTGTAGATACATTGAAAGGAACTTTTTCAAGGGCTAATCCCTTTCAATATATCTCACCAATAATTAGGAGAGCTATCTGTTTCTGATTGCCATCTGCCTTGCCTGTTTAACTAGGTCCAATTAATAATCATAAACATAAAGGCTGTTTGATTAAAATTTAAATTTAATTGCAAACAGGCAAGATAACAGCTAGCCCGACAGATAACTATGAAATGAATATACAGTAATACCCCGAAGTTACGCGATAGGTGGGTCCGACGAAAATCGCGTAAGTCGAATTCACGTAAGTCGGGGTACAACTTTGCATATAAATACATATAAATTTTACTTAATTGGGACCAAGGACTAACAAAAACACTAGTTTAGAAGAAAAATATTAATAAAATTGCAGTTCTTTATACATATTAATGCAAAATATGTATTAAAAAACAAATGACTTACGTTAAAAAGTTATTTCGATGTCGATGGCTTCATAAAATCTAACAAATTCGTCTGACGACACAGCGCGTTCTTTTTTTTCACGCAGAATTTCTTCGTAGCAAGCTAATAATTTTTTTATTCCTTGCTTTGTAGCTATAACGCGTTCTTCGTTGGAGTCTATGTTTTCTAAAAATTTTAAGCCCTTTACAATTGAGCCCTTTTCAATTTTCAACCTGTCAAGTTTGCAATTGTCATGTGCTTTTCGCCGTTGCTTCATTTAGGTCTGTAGCACGTGCAATATCACATTCGCATGGTCTTTCATTTCGCTCAAAGCGTTTCACAATTTTATATTTTTTCTCTATCGACAGAGGCGGACTGGCCATAAGCCTTACCGGGGAAACCCCGGTGGGCCAGTGTGGTTTTGGCATAAACCATAGTATGAGGCCACTATAAATTTTCCAGGGTAAGAATTTTTGACCCAGTCCGCCTCTGTTTATCGATAATTGCTTTTCTTTTTCTCTCTGAATCTGCAGTGTCTTCACCAGGACGCTTCCTTTTCACACCTTTTAATTAAGTATTTTACTCATTTTTAGGGAATAAAGCACAATTACAAAACGAGGAGGCACGCTTGATACGCATAAACAAAGCTGCGCACATGTAGTAACTGAATAAACAACACCATAAAGGCAGAGATACACTATTAACACCTCACATTTCTAGGGGTTACTACCATAAAACAATAAAAATCCAGTTGCGTTTCTGCTAGTGAAATCTGTTATAAACTGGTAGTAAACTCGATCTAATTGCATTTGCGATTATACCGATAGCTGGAATTGTGTTGGTTTTTACGTTATTATGTAAGTGTAAGTGTAAGTGTTTTCAGTGTCAAACGGCACCAGGGGTTTCCCCCATCTCCGCGTTGCTTTTATTGTGGGTGTACCAGTTCACTGGGAAGGCCAGAGATTTAAAAGTGTATGGATTATGGAAGTGTGGTGTTTTGTACCGTTGTTCCTCTGGCCATTTAGCCGCTGGACCTCTTCTGAGGCCCAACGTTGCCCCACTTACGCCCCGTGGAGGCAGACCAGGTACCCGATAGTCTTTAGTTCACTCTGGCAGGTCCTGCCACCTAATTTCCTGAGATTTCAGTGGCTAGGACCTTAAAAACAAAAAAAAAAAAAAAATTTTTTTTTTTTTTTGTTTGTAAAAAAAAAAAAATTTTTTTTTTTTTTTTACACATATATGTATAGATATATGTGTGATATCTCTCGATTGCGTAGGGTGATGTCGCTTGAATAGGGATAGACCGAAATATGGGCGTCAGTTAATTTGGATTCATTGAATTTATGTGTGTGGGGGAATTCGCTTGTGTAAAGATAGAGAAGGGGGAGAGAATGAAGACTGGGGGGTTAAAGGAGGAAGGATAAGGCCAATAGAGTAGGAGGCCTCAATTTGGTGTCAGCAGGGCATGCCCATGCCCTGCCAGAAGGAAGAATGGGGGTGGCGTGGAGGGGAGGAAACAGTATGACCGTCTCCTCCCCCCTGCCGGGATGGGATAGAAAGGGCCGGACAAGGGAGCCGGCACAGGTCGCCAATATGGCGTGTGTGCAGCCTGGCTGCAGAGTGGTGGCTAGGCCAGCAGGTTCAGGACAGCATCACAACACTGGCCCCACCAGGAGGTACATACAGGGACAAGGTCCCTACCGACTTGTTCAGAGATCAGTTGAATGCCGGCGTTGGTCATGGGATCAAGGTCTCATCCAGTTTGGTCGTGGTCATGGTCCTTCTATTTCCATTTTGGGTGGTCATTCTTGGTATGTGGTCACTTTCACTGTTTGTTCTGTTATCTGGGCGTCGATGCAGTGTTGTCACTCCTGCATATGGTGATTGTCACATTCTAGGGTAGTTCGTTGGGTAAATTACATGCGCTGTCGGTCCAGTTGACAGGGTGTCCGTGTTTGATTGTGATGTTCGTGAGCAAAGTCCCGTCCGATATCGTGGTACTTTGAGCTTTCTGGTACAGTTGACAAAGTAATGGCACTCATGAGAGCAGAGTCCCGTCCGATGAGTTGTAGTTGTAGTCAGGTCCTGCATCAAGCCTGGGGAGGTTGGGTCATTGCCCTTAGCCGGGTAAACAGCTCATGTGCAAAGCACGAGAGGGCCTTGTAGTGCTCCTCCTCATGTAATATAAGGTGCTCCCGTTCCTTCGGATTAAAGCGTATCTTTGTGATGAAATGACATCTGATGTCCTCAAAGAGGGGACAATCGTGCATTAGGTGTGACCATGTTTGGTTTTCTCCGCAGTGGCATAATGGGGAATCCCTGATGCCGAAGGTTGACAGCTTGGCATTAAAAGAGCCATGCCCTGTTAGAAGAAAGGTGGTGTAGAGCCCCGGTGAGAACCAGTTTGGCTGTTCGGGATACACTTGGGTAATGTCCGGAATGAACTTCCGGGTTATCTCACCTTTAGTTGAGTCCGCCCATCGGGACTGCCAGGTTTATTGAAGATATTTGGTTAGTCGTTTCTTTTCTGCGTTGCTGTTGTTGGTCGGGTCTGTGGTGAAGCCAATGCAAGTTACACTGTTCCCTCTTGATAGTTGATATAGCATGCCACAGCGGACAATCTCCAGGTCCAAGGGTAGGAGCCCTACAAGGGCCTGCAGTGCGTGTGAGCTGACCGTGCAGCATGCTCTGGAGACAGTGAGTAAGATGCTGCGCTGTATCGTTTCTAGCTTTCTTTTATTGACTGCGGTGGTTGCTTTTTTAAACCAGATCCCTGCTGCATAGCTGATGGCTGGAATGAAGAAAGCCTTGTAAAAGAGGATCAGGGTTCTTTTCCTTAAGCCCCAATCCTTTCGCGAGACTCTTGCTATGAGGGCTGAGTAGTTTTTGATCTTTTTTTGTAGATATACGAGGTGTGGGATGAATGAAAGATTTTTGTCAAGGATGATTCCTAGGTATTTTAATTCCGTGGTCAGTTTTATGGTTTTTCCTTCTATTTTTATCTGAGGTGGCCTCCTGATATCAAGGGAGCCTTTTAAAAGTATTGAGGATGTCTTATAAGGTGATATTCTTAAGTGATGATTTTTTGACCATTCTTGGAGGGTATCTATGGCCCTGTTTGCAATAGCCTCAAGTTGTGCACGATTGTCCGCCTCCAGCATCAGGACCAGGTCATCTGCGAAGGCTTGAGCATCTGCTTTGTTTAGATCCTGGTTGAGGAAGCCGTCCAACACCAAGTTCCAGAAGAGAGGCCCCAGGACTGATCCCTGTGGGCATCCCCGGAACACCGGCCGGGTGAGTTGGCTATAGGGTGTAGATACTGAGATCCTTCTGTCCGAAAGATAGGTTTTGATGCATTGGTATAAGTTGCTGGGAATGTTTGCCTCCCGGAGTCTGCCAAGGACACTTGGCCACCAAAGTGAGTCAAATGCCCCGGCAAAGTCAATGGAGATAATAAGGAAGTATTTACTATTGCTGTGTGTAGCTGCATTTATTATACGTTCCAGGGCATCCACGGTGGAACATCCTCGTCGGAAGCCAAATTGCTTGGGAGAGGGGAGGCCTGCTTCTTGGTAGTGAGCTTGTATCCTGCTGTGTAGTAGGTGTTCATACAATTTACTTAGTACTGGCAGTAGGGCTATGGGTCTGTATGACTCCGGGAGTTCCTGTGGTTTCTTCGGGTTCCTCAGTATTAGTCTAATTCGTGCTGCTCTCCAATCATGGGGAAAATATCCTGCAGATAGGCAGTGGTTATATAAGTTTAATATAGTTGTTGGGATATATTCCACGGTCTTTTTAACAATTTCTGGCTCCAGGTAGTCTTCGCCGGGTGTTCGCTTATTTCTTATTTTTGCTGTTGCCAGATGGAGGTCTTCAAGTGTGAACGGGTCCTCCCGATGTGCTGGGCAGTAGTTAGTATTTTCCTCACAGAGCAGAAGTTGCTCAGGAGTGTGGTCTGAGGGCAGTTTCTGGAAGATAGTATTCAGAATATTGTCTATAGATTGGTGCCAGGATGTGGTATAGTGGCCATCGGGTGTCTTTGTTGAAGATATTACTTCTCCTTTTGGTAATTTATTAGTTGCCACTTTGTATACAACCCCCCAGGGGTCCTTATTCCCTGTTGTTGAGACTAGTGTCTCCCATGAACTTTTTTTCCGGGTTCTTATTAGGGCTGTGTATTTGTTTCTGACCTCACGGTATTGTTGTCTGAGGACTTCTACCTCTGCCGCCGGCCAGGATCTTCTCGCTCGCTGGAAGCTTTTACGGCGTGTATTTACTTCATTCCGCAGTCTCTGAAGCTCAGGGCACCACCATGGGACTGAACCTGCAGATGGTTTCTTTCTTTTTATAGCTATGTTTGAAGCCTCTGTGATTAGACTTACTATAGCACGCTGGTGCTGGTCTGGGGTGAGGTTTGTGCTATCGAATGCTTCAACAGAGTATGTCAGTGCCTCCCGAAATTGTTCCCAGTTTGCCTTGGCTATAGCAAATCTGTTGAGGATTGTTCTGGGTGTGGGTCGTCTATTGAGGGCACGGTGCATCTGGAAAGTTATTACTCTATGGTCAGAGGTTGTCCAGTCCTCTCTGACCTTCCATGAGGATATGTATCCTGCTGTGGAGCGAGTGGCTAGGCTTATGTCTATTGTTGCCTCCCAAAGTGTACTTGAGAAAGTCGGTAGATTATTTGGCTGATTCAATACTGTGAAGCTGCTGTTGGTCAGGAATTCTTCCAGGCGCTGTCCATTGGCAGTTCCTCGTCGATCAGGAGTTGTACTGTGCCAGGCTGGTGACCTGCAGTTTGCATCTGCACAGACGATTATTTTAGTATTAGGGAGCTCGTGGAGGGCATTTTGCAAGTATTGGGTTGCAGGGAGAATATCTTCGCCGGGTCGGCAGTATAGCGATATGGCATAAAATTCTCCCAATGGAGAGATGATCTGGGCACAGGCAGCCCATTCGTTGCAAAAGTGGGTTATTTTAGTAACCGTGAGGTCAGGGTTGCAGACGACCAGGGCAGCCCAGGGGGTATTGCCGTTATGTTGTACAATTTTGTACGTGAGTGGGTATCCTCTCACCTCTTTCTTGTGTGTGTAGGGTTCCTGGAGGAAGAGGATGTCAAGGTTGTCCTCGTCTATCTTTTTCTTTAGTTGCGCAGTGACTGCAATTGCCCGTTGTGCATTATGCTGTGCAAATTTCACTGTGTTAGAATCTTTATATTTACAAGGAGTTCCCATAATCTGTTCTTTGTTGTTGAGTGCTTTTGGCTTTTAAGTACACGGGACAGTTACTGTCTCTGACAGAGTGGTCTGCTGGTAACTTTAGGGCTTTGCAGTTTGCGCACACTGGTGGAGCGGTTTTGTTTGGACAGGAATTATAATTGTGGCCTACTTCTGCGCAGTGCCCACAGGTTGGAGAAGTTTGCGGTTGAGTACACGTGTGTGTGGTGTGGCCAAATCGGCAGCATCTAAAACACTTTGGAACAGCCACGTGCTCTCTGAAGCGATGACTGCCCCAATCGATGTAGATTCTTGCCTGCTGCCTTAGTACTTTCCACGCTCTGGGAGCTAATTCTACCACCCAGTTAGCTGAGTTATTATTTCTGGGTTTTGTCTGATATCTGGGTGTTATCAGATTCGATGGGTCCGTATCCGGGAATGCTTGCTGCAGGTTTTTGCGATATATCTCACCTTGCAATTGTGTTGGGGATAGGTCATTTCCTGTATTAAAGATTACAATGCTTGGTCCTTTTTTCTTGGGAGTTTCTGCTTGTAAGCCCAGGGACGGCACTTTCGGATTTGCTATAATTTTGTTCGCCTCCTCCTGTGTTTCTGTCTCGATGATGACGCCGACGTTGCGGGTCTTCCTTATCGATTTTATTCTGGTGTGTTTGAATTCATCGCTAAGGTTAGTAATTACAGTCTTCTTTACTTCTTCACTTGTGTGAAGAGTCTCGGTGTTTGTTGGCTTCAGTATGACCAGGTTGGGTCTTGGTAGTAGTGGTACTTTCTTTTTGCTGGGAACAGCAAGGGTTGGTGGTCGCTCCGTTGTCATTGTGGTCCTCAGCGCTTTGGCATATGTGGGCGCGCGCTGTTGCATTTGGTTTGCTCCACATTCCATGTATGCCTGGAGCTTAGCATTGGCTCTCTCACTCTCGAGGTAAGTTTCCGTCAAGAGAGTGTCCAGCTTGTTCCACAGGTTCACGATTTGTGCCCTTAGCCCTGTGGTTACCCTGTTAGATTGCTCCTTAAATAATGTTTCCAAGGCAGCCTTGAGGAACAGAGACTTCTCATGAACTGTACCCCCTGGCAAGGAGGGATCCAGGGGAGCCTCCTGTGGCTTCTCCTCGCTGGTGTCCTTTTGGTTTTCTGTTATGTCTTTTGATTCAGTTTGGGAGCGCATCTCCCGCTCCAGATTAGGTGTTGGCTTTCTATATTTGCGTTTTCCTGTTAGCGGGGCCCCCGAATGGGGTTCTGACGTCTCCTGTTGTTGGTCTATGACGACGGGGTCGTCATTTTGGCTCTGATGCGCGGCATCTGTGGGTTTTTTCAATTTCCCATCCATCTTTGCGAATTTCGGATTATCGAACTTTTACGGATAATCGGAGTTCATGAGGTCCCGCGTGAAAGAGCTCGTGGAGGTGAGCAAGAGGCCACCTTCCTCCCGTCTCTGTTTGAATTTAGAGCTGAATAGTCCTTCAGCGAAGATTTTGGGCTATCCCCCTCTGTCACTTGGGGTGGGGGGGAAACAGCCAGATGTGGAAATGCCCCTAGAAGAACGGGGTTAATTTCCTGTTGGGTAGTTTATATCGGCGAGGACGTTGGTAATGTTATTTTGTTGAAGAGATCGTCGGAACAGAAGTAGCTTCTCTCCATGGTCAGTTTATGGTAGAGGAAGGGGGGGAAACAAAAATCATCGTTTCCAGTTGGAATTTCACTAAGTTGATAGGAGTTAGTTGAACTGTAGTGGTAGTGAGCTTCTTCCGTTATGACTAGAAGAGAAAGTATGCAGCAGTGGGTGGGAGTGGGGGAGAAACAATCACTAACCCTGTTGCCAGTTGACCTTGCCAGGAGCTTAAGTGACGTGTTGCCTTAAGCAGAATATCACTGGGTTCGGCTGCGTTGAATGAACATTAAGCCCGCTGTTGGTTTCGACTCTTAATTAACTGGAATATGAATGCTAAAAATTAAAATGTGTTGGAGCTCTCTTTCAGCCCGATAAAAACACTGTTGGGGCATCCTCCCCAGTCAAGTGCACACTACCAACGTGGCCTCCGCTTTATAATCGGTGCCTCTCTATGGCCTTGCTGCCAGCCACATGGTGACCATTGTAGTCTGGCAAACAAAGGACACAGATAAAAACGCTGGTAATTTGCTAAATTCCCAAAAGTTTGCAAAATTGTCTCACCTAGGGAATCCTCAGATGAATGTCTTTCGACGGGAACACTTTTCTTGGCGAACTAAACACTTAAAACTCATATTTTAACACAAAAATCAGGAGCTCGTAAAAACGTGTCTACTCATAACGGCAGCGGCCACCAGTCGTCTTACGTTATTATGGTGAAATGTGTTTCCCCTTCACTGATATAAAAAAACATAAAAGCAGCAAAGTTGAATTTGTTCATCTTTCGCTCTCATTCTCCGCCGTCGCACCGTATATCGATAACATATGAAAAACGACCTTGAAGATAGTGGGCGGCAGCGTTGCCAAACGAAAAAATCAAGAACCGCGTAACTCCGAGTTCGCGTAAGTCGGGGTAGCGTAAGTCGGGGTATTACTGTATAGAATATTATATAGAAAATAGAAGGCCAACATAATTTTCAATTTCAGTTGTGGTAATATTATTTGATTTATATTTATGCAAAAGAAAGCCACTGATGACTTATGGAGAAAGGAAGTAGGGATAAGTATATTAATAGTACCTCAATTTCCCTCGAATTGCCCTAATAGATCTTGAGGTATAAAAAATTAGGATTAGATAGTGAAAAGTAAAGAAAATAGCTTTATATAATGTTACTTAGGATATACCGGGAGCGTAACTGCCCGACCCTTTAGTAAGGGATCCTGGTATGTCTAAGGAAAATAATAAGGAAAAAAGGGGAATGGCTAATTCCAAATACATGAATTCTAACTAATTTTGTAAAAATTATAGACAATCTTTAAAGATCTGCTAAATTAACCTATCACTACCACATAGCAGATTATGTGGTAGTGATTTGTAATTAGGATGTCATCTACATATCTGAATGCTAAAAAGTTATGATTAGGTTTGTTTGTGGTGTATAATTTTTCATAATAGTGTAAAAATTTTGGATACTAAATGGGTAAGTTTGCTGTCAAAGATATAGTTATGTAAACAGAGATTGACATAATTTGTTCCATGTATTATCACTTATATTCAATTTACCTTTGTATCTGTGATAAAGTTGTTTTAGCACAAATACCAGAAGGTTATGTGGGATTGAGGTGAAGAGGTTGGTGAAATCAAAAGTTTCTATGCTGGTTATGGTAATATCAGATTTGAAGGTGTTGATGACAGCTTGGTTATTGTTAATGATCCAAGTCGATGTAAGATTGTTGAAAATAGTATTGAATAATTTGAAAAATTGTTTACTTGGGAGTTAGCAGCCACTATTTTTGGAACTAGTAATGAATCTGAAGCCTACAAGTTGTTTATGGAATTTGGCAATTATGTACAGAAATGGATTAAGTTCTGTAGTTTAGTGTGCAGTTTTTTATGTAAAGTTATTAGTTTTAATTGTGAAAGCAGGACTAAGATAGCAGGGAGTAAAAGTGGAACTATTTTCTATTTTTTTTAAAGTTGATTATAGTAAAATTGCTTGCAAAGATGGCAAAGTTGTTAGAAGCTTTATGTACTAGAGTGATGACAAAATTGTCCTGTAATTCTTTTATAAGTTTCTTAAGATTGCAGTATGGTGTGTAAAAGAATACTGTAAAAGAATGTGCTAATCTTTTTCTTTTTTGGCTTTATTTTACATTTCTTCTACTGTTATGGACAAGTATAGAAATGCAGTTCTTGATATATGGTTGGGTGTAGTCCGCTGAAGAATTACCTAACCATGTATCAATATTTACTTCTGCTGACACCAGACTTTGCATTTTTGCCTTCCCCGTATTTGATTTATAACTAAATTTGCCCACCCATATCTGATGACAACTCTACGACCTTTTATTTTATTTGATTTTACTTTATTTTTCTTAACCATTTGGTATTAATAATTTTACTTTACAGTTCCTTCACCTCCAAATTGGCTCTGCAATTCAGCCCATAATTTTCTTAATTCATCGTAACTTGTAGGATATTAACATTCTTTTCCCTTTTTCAAATCTACATTACTTTTTTTCTACTATCCTTACCCTTCTAGTCCTTGGCACTTTATGTAACTCTCACCTTCATCTATACAATCTTTATTAGACTTATCTATGCTTACATGCTTATATATATATCTACACACACAGAGCATCAGATCTAACAGGCAGAAAATTGAGTAGGGGTGCCACAAAATAAAATAAATTACATAGGGGTACCATTATTAAAAAAAGGTTGAAAAACACTGCTATAGAATGGTTTGCCAGCAGTCTTCATGGATTGCTGCATGAACTTTTTTCAACATTTTCCAGGGTTGTGCTCAATGATGGATGTCCAGAGCGATCATCATCAACCGACATTCGACAGTTTTTAAAACAGTTAAAACCAGTAGTAGGTCTGCATCTGGCCTAAAGCATTGTCACCAAAAGCTTGTTTCAACTTCTTATGTGTTTCTGCTGTTGTGTCATTAAGAAGGAAACAAAACTTGATGCTAGTACATCGCTCTCTCCCCTCAGCCGTTGCAATTGCAAACTATGCGAAACACACCGCCAAAGAACTGCGCATAAATATTCAATGAATATTGAAAAAAAAAAAAAAACAACGCTAGCAAAATACCTTGATTTTGCCGAATTACTGTTCATTTTATAACAATAGAATTCGACAATTCAATGATACTTCCCTCTAATCAGATACATTAAATTTCTGCTTTCTTTTTCACTCTCTCTCTTTCTCTGGTTACTAGTCTTCTCCTACTACTAGTACCACACAATTGCAAGTTTTAAGTATGTGTGAGCCGCTCTTAAACACATGTATCAGATAGGCAACAATGTGCTTCAAACTATGGGAAAAGTGATCAAGTGGAACAAGCAAGCGAATAATTACCATGAAATTATTTGCCTTGTCATCTCTTTTTTGAAGTTGAAGAACAGTTCATATAAGACATTTCTTTTTCAGATATCAAGCAACAGTCACAAAGGTAAATAACATTATCACAATTTTTTTTTTTTTTTGCATAAAAAAAAAAACCGTTATTAAATCTTCACCTTATCAACACCAGAGTGATGGGAACAGGTAAACTCGAAAATATCCAAGAAATTCGGATATCAATAATGTCTTCCCAATAGTCCCTTGGGGATCAGAAACTTGACTACTTCAATATTTCAATTCCCTGTCACCTTTAATTCAATTTACTATTGAACTGGAGGCAAATAATACCCTTCCTTTTTTTTTGATGTCCTAGTCCAGCATGTGGGTTTGTGTTTTACACCCCATTTACTAATTATGGTTCTGCACACGCTCCTGAGCACTTGCATTACTGCTCATATTTTGTTTACCTGTGCTTGGACACATTCTAGTTCTATTGGTGACAGGCAATTGGAGATTTCCAAAGAGCTGAGCTTTCTAATTGCAGTTATCCGCCTCATGGTCTGGATAAATGTGAATTGCAAGCTCTTGAGTTTGTTATGCGGTCAAACCCTCCCCATGATAATGAGTTTACCCCTATCTGGGTGTATCGGAACATCTTACCAGGATTTTGCACTCCTACCGTATATGGTGTCTGCAACTCCCTGGTAGGAAATTACGTTCCATTATTTCTAGGGCAAAAACACTAATTCTTCCTTTTTTATGGAGCGGTTCTGCTTACATGTCCCAATTGCGGGGGGGGGGGGGCATGTTATGTAGATGAGACTGCCAGGAGGTTGGAAGATCAACATTATTGGGTTGAGCAACATAACCTTGATCCCCACCCATTACATTGAGATCATTGACTATTCATGTGATTACCGCCAACACTCATGGCTTGAGGCACTGCATATAGTCAATTGCAATAGTACTATGAACTGTAATAGGGGAGAGCATATGCACCCCATCTACCAGCGATGAACACTGGTGTTCGTCACATATACGTAATTCTGCATTACCGACACCAGATTTGTGATCATGCCCAGTCAACTCCTGTTATTTTATCTAACATTTATATATACATACACTATTCACCGACTAGCTGAAGAAGGGACACCTAGACCCAAAAGCTATTTTGTTGCCTTTTATTTATATACAGTATATATTTATATCTGTTTTAGTACTTATTTTGTGTATATTTTATTTATCTTAATAAAGTTTCAGTTTGTTGGTCGTTAATAGAAAGTATACAGTACAGAACATAATTTGCAGACATTATATGGCCAAAGTTGCTGATGCGCCTGAAATCTATGGCAACCAAACAACTTTTGTGATATTTCAACTGTGATAATTCGACTGCCATTGGATGGATTTTAATAAAATTTATATACGAAGTTGGTGGTTGTACCTGGTGTTAATTTTTGTTACTTGTAAAAAAAAATTGAATTTCTAGTCACCAATTTTTTTGCTCCATATTGCCATTTCTTCTTCATTTCAGCTCTGACATATTGTGATGTCACATGATATCCCCTAGTAACGTGCAGGCGAGGGGAGAGCAGTGAGTGGGAGGTGGCTTCACCAGCCATCACTGCTTTCTTCCACTCTTTTCCACCAAAGTACTAAGGTGCACCTATGTTCTAAAGATAACCAATTATTTTTTCCCCACACGTGATATAGGTTATCCATAACCGTATATTGTAGCTGAAGCACTGAATATTATATTTTTTTCTTGCCATGCGTCGGTTGGAGGAATGAATGGACAATGTGGCAGATGAGTAGAAAAAATATATATATTCTCTGTTCGTGCATAAAATTTGTTGCTTTTGTGCTTTTTTTTTTGTTATAAACCATTGATTATTCCTTTTGGCTAATGCATCTGAAATGTAACTCATTGCGTTATATTAATTAACTTATTTTAAATTGTAGTTAATGTTCATCTTTAATTTCTTGCACTTATAGCAGTGATATTTTCGCCACTGTCCTGTGTGGGGAAAAAAAGTCTGAGTCCCATGAGGGGACTGGAATCCAGTGATGGAACTTTGTTGAGTGTTTGTCATGTTGTGGTGAATTTAGTCAGTCATAGATGGGGGTTACACATTTTATTTCTTTCCATATAGAAAGTCTGGTTTTTGGTCCAGTGAAACAGACCACAAAATTCATATAGTTTACATTAAAATATGCTGATGCCTCAGTAGATTCAAAACAACTTGGCCCTGAATAGGTTACTTAAAAAAAAAAAAGTCAGGTAAGCATAATTTTAATTCACTTTCAGGCATGGCTCAAACAGTTGTTGGCCAAAGCCAGGAAATTCAAAAATTTTGGCTGATGCAGACCTTTAATTCATAAATGTATATAGCTATTTCAAGAAATTCCTTTTTCCTGTGCAAATGCTTTCTGTATTGCATTCCAATAGTTTTATATGTGGTAAAGCCAGTTAGTATATTTTAAAAAAATTAAATGATGTTTAACATAGAACAAATCATATTTGTATGATACTGCTAGTAAATAAGATTGAAAACTGATTCAATGAATAAATATAAAAAACTTTCCATGATGTCTGCTTAGTACATTCACTGCTTCTTCATGAAAAGCTTTGGAATTTTAATGCACTTGGAGGGGGAACCTCCTTACTTTTAGAACTTTTTTTTTCCAGTTTGACAGAAGAAAAACCAATATTTTTGTTAAGCAGTTTTCACTGGAGGCTGTTTAACTCAGTCACAGTTAAGAATAAAGTCCAAAAATGTCTCTGACCCTTTTTAAATCCAGATTGACTCAATCCTGTAGTTTTAAATCCCAAGTCAAAAAGGTTGTCAGCGAAAGTGTTAACTCTCCAGTATGCCTGGCATATTGTAAAAAAAAAAAGAACTTAAAAAATTGAAATATCTGTTAGTATTACATTATTCCTCTGTGATATTGTTTTGATCTGCATCACTGGTTATGTTTAACTGAAGAAGTATAACCATAAACAATTCTGTTTGTGTACAAACATGCAGTATACAAACCCAGGGGCTCACATCTGGTATGGGCTTGGAACACCCAGGGTCCTGAGCTGGATATCATCATTTTTCTTTTTCTTGGTGATTCCCTTCTACTTCTCTCTCAGGGTAATTTGGAAATTTTTTTTTTGGCTGGTGCAGCATAAGCCTCAGGCTTCCTTGCACCATATGGCTAATAATAATAATAAATCTGTTACAGCACTGTGTAGCTTGTTTTAGTTTAATTCATTCAGTCTGCATTGGAAATGCAGAATGAATGAATTAAAGCCAGGTGGGCAGGAACAGCAGTACATAGCACATGCTTCCTGATTAGACTGGGGTTCGAGCCCGTGACCACCAAATACGGAGGAAGCGGAAGGTCAGGGAATGACCACCGCATATCCCCAGCCCGGATAAAGGGTGAGGGTTGGCATCAGGAAGGGCATCCCGCCGTAAAAATTTCATGCCAAAACAGTAAAAACGCTGACCTCATATATATAATGGGAAAAAGGTGAGGACAAAAAAAAAGTTTGCATTGAAAATCAGGTAATGAGGAAAAAAAAATTTTTTTTTTTTGATAACATTATTTCTTTACCCAATATATTATCAGAATAAAGAATAAAATTATAAAGTGCATTAAAGGTTAATGGTGTTTTGGTTGGTAGTTTTAGCACTTCGGTCCTAGTGCACCATTTTATATTATCTTCAACAAATGCACAGTGTATCTATACAAATGTGTGTTCCATGTGCTGCAATGCAAGTTATATAAGCTAAAAAAAAACCTAGAATAATTCACAGGGTAAACCTCATTTTCTCTGCCTCAGATAGACTCAAATGGAATTTCTTTGGTTTCTAAATGAAAGCAGACAGAGAGACAGTCCTCTCCAGATGAGTACAAATGACCAATTCACTACACTACCACCTTTAAAACAAATGACCCCAGGGGCTCACATCTGGTGAGTATGGGCTTGGCACACCTAGGGTCTTCAGCTGGATATCATCAGTCTTCTCTTTCTTGGTGATTCCCTTCTACTTCTAACTCTCTCTCTCTCTCTCTCTCTCTGCAGCATAAGCCTCAGGCTTCCTTGCACCGTATGGCTAATAATAATAATAATGACATTTCAAAACTTGGATATAATCATTTGCATTTGTTGCATCTGTGACAAAGGAATTTTGTCTCTACTCTTGTAGCAATAAGCATTCTTGCATTACTTGGCAATGAGAACTTTGTTTACTTTATTAAACTATTAATTAAACTATTTACCTATGTTTGTTTCTTTATGACAATTAGGAAATTAGCATGAAATATTCAATTAATTTTGTAACCTGACATAATGCACACTAACACTCTCATGGAACTTTGACTCATCTGAGACAATACTGTGAGTACTGCCAGTTCAAAGGACACATTCTTTGGCTCATTTCATCAAGTTTCACATGGCTTCCCCCGCCCCCCCCCCCCCCCGAATCAGATGTTTTACCCAGAGACAAAAAGCTTTCAATAACATAGTATACAATCAGCAGAAAACACTGCTAGCACTTATACAGCAAAATCCTGTTATAACAAACTCTAGGGCAAGTATTATACTGAAATTTCTCTCTAATGAATATCACTTAAAATTATTTCAAAAGAATCATTTCTATAAATTCTGCTGCACTTTTAACATTAGCATTAATAGAAGCATATGATGCAAGAAAGCAAGCTTATGCAGCATCAGCCAAAAAAAAAAAAAAAAAAACCCACTCCCATTTCACCCCTCCATTCATTCCAAATACCTGTCCAGCTCGGCCCTAAATTTATTTAGGCTATCAACTTCCACAACAAAGGATGGAAGTCTGTTCCACCAACTACCCACTGGCTAAAGGCAAACTTCTGCATCTGTCCGTCCTCAATTTGAATTTAAGCCCTCTCAGGTGATTATTCTGAGCAAGAGGAAGAATCCCATTAGCATTGAGCATGCTCAAACCATTCAAGGCTTTATACACCTCAATCAAATCACCTCGCAGGTGTCTAGTCTCCAGACACTGTAATTTGCAAAACTTAAGCCTTTCTTTGTAAGAGCAACCCTTTGTTCCATTCACTAATCTTGTTGCCTTTCTCTGTATTCGTTCCAACAGCTTTACATCCTTCTTAAAATGAGACCTCCAGACCTGTATACAGTACTCAAGGTGTGGCCTGACCATTGCCTTATACAAGGGGATAATCACCTCCTTATTCCTGCTAGAAAAATTCCTGTATATCATTGACAAGACACCATGAGCTACTCTTGCAGACGTAAATATAAACTTTAAAACTGAAAATAAATAAAATGAAAAAATATGTATACAACAAAAGTAAAAATATTTTATTCAGAAAAGTTGTTTTGAAAATATGGTGTGATATTCTTTCATGTTCAGATACAGCTTGTTACTTTTCACGTATTAATATGTACAATTTAATGTATATATTTAACTTTGTATCCCTGCATTAATACAAAAACTGAACTTACTGCAATCAAAAATAAGTTAACTGCAGGGATGCATGTGTGTGTGTGTGGGAGGGGGGGGGGGGATAGGAGCTACACTGTGCTGTTCAGAATTTAAGTTTTTTATGTCATTCTTGTAAATCAGTAATTTTAGACATAGACTGACACTGAAAATAACATGTAGTAGTGAATGTTTTCCCCCCCAAAACTATTTTGTTCAAACACATACAAAGCGCTAATACTAAGTGATAATAATAAATTGGCTGGACCTAAAAATAATTTTGTTATTGCGAACCTTCCACTAAAACAATATTTGTTGTAATGGGATTTTACTGTATCACCAACATTTCCATTGCATTCTTTTCTGTATTTTCAATTTCCATTTTTTTGGAATGTGGTTACTAAACAGGAAATCATATCATAACGGCAATGTTTTTAGGCAATTAATATACAATATTTTTGGATCTAAACTTAAATACAAAAAATTTAGATGATATACTACTACTATTGATGATTTTACAAACTATATGATTTGCTTAATGTTACAAGAGAACTGTTTTTAATTATTTTAGTATTTATACTAGGTGTGGCAATAAAGTTCCTGGACTGGTGCAATAAAAGAACACAAACAGGAGGTGATCAAAAATGGTTTTATTTTTATTCAAAGTAATCACAACCTAAGTGAATGCATTTATTATACCATTCTAAAAGTTTCTGAAAAATGTCAGCAAAGGTATTCAAAGGGATAATGTTCAGTTTGGCAGTTACATTTTTCTTTACATCTTCAACAATCTGAAACCTCTATCTTCTGAGGGCAGTATCACTTTGGGAAAAAAGAGGTCCACTAGTGCTAGATAGGGAGAGTAGGGTGGATGGTTGACCTGTACAATGCCATGTTTCATCAGAAATGTTTCATAACAAGTGTGGAATGGGCAGGGGCAGTGCCATGCAACAAGAACCAACTGCCTTTTCTCTTCGAATTAGTGGCCTCATCAAGGAAATGTGTTTCAATAGACTTTGAATGTAGCATTGACTTTCTCCCTTTCGGGTACAAATTCCTTACCTTGTATATCGAAAAACACGATTAGCACTGTCTTGATCATGAACCTCTGTATACAAAATTTTTGGGCCTTGGTGATTTTAAAGTCCACTGCATGTTTTCATGCTTTGTTTCTAGGTTCTAGCTTTCATGCTTTATTCTAGGAAACTGGCGAATTGTTTCTTTATTCATATCCAACTCATCAGCCATCATTTTGAGGATCAAACAATGATCTCTTTCTGCAATTTCCTGAACTTTTGAAACTCTCTCCTCATTTCAAGAGATTGTTGGATGTTCACTTCTTGGGTCATCATGAACGTCTTCACTTCCCTCTTTGAATTGCTCATACCATTCAAACACACTGGTATGACTTAACATTTCATATGTTTCTGTTGCAGATTTTCCCAGTTTAAGGCAAAATTTTTTATTCGTTCATTGCACCATTGCAAAATCATGACATGGAATGTCAACACTACTAGAAAAATCTGGTTGTTACTTGCAACCCAGCAGCCTACTGGATGATCTCTGCATCACTATCTATCTATTGGAGGAAGTTTGAATTATAACATACCACTTCCATTTATTTTAAAACACATCAAATATGACTGCAACAGTGCTAGTCCAGGAACTTAATTGCCACACCTTGTAAGTATTTATATAGTTTCAAGTTTTGTTGTATGTGGATTGTATAATCCACTATTGTATAATCACTTCATATTTATATTTTTATGGAATGCTAATATGATTCAAAATTTGCTCAATGTAATTCCTTTAACAATGAGGGTGTAGTATGAAAAGAAAATTAAATTACTACATTTCATTTTATGAAAATGTAATTAATTAAAACACTTCAAAATGCCAAGGGATATTTACTGTGAACAATGAATACATTACAAAAAAAAAAAAAAAAATCAGAGGTGTATACATAAAATATACATATAGATGTTGATGAGCACATTTCATTCAGTTCTTGCCACTCTGCCTATAGCCATAGGGAGGAAGTCATGTATTTCCTGACAGAGTATCAGAAGGTGACAGCACAAGTTCCCTGATAAAGGCTGCCAGCCATTCCTTAGCTCACCAGACACCATCACTGCTAAGGCACCGTGCACTGACAACCTGAGGGTTCAACCCATGTAAAACAGAGAAGATTCCCTACTTGTTGCATCCTTGGACACCCGGATAAAAAAGAGCACTGGGAAAAATACATATACAAAAGTGCCAACATCTGTGCACATTTCTACACTGCTGCTGGAATAGTTATGCTAACCTCTAATTATTTTGTATAACTTGAAGGTTTGTAGTTCATGATATTTGTTAATTACTTAATAAACTGTAGATATTTCATTCACAATATTCTGTTTACAAATCTTTTTAAAAGAATCTTTACAGTGTTGATTTAATTGAACACACTAATTTTTGGTGCTCACATGATTACTACAGAGGTGCACCAGTATATAACTATACAAAACTTTTGACAAAACTTGACAAATTTATTACAGTACATGTATATACCAATTGTTACAGACAATGAAAAATTGATTATTGTTTTGGCAAAGAGAAAATAAAAGATATTTTCATCGCATAACACAAATAGTAGTATTTGGAATTATTTTACAGTGTTTTCACAATCATAACACAAAGGTCCCCAAAATCTGGCAGTGTCACACGTTTTTACACCCATATCTTTATTAACTATACAGTTACTTGAACACCAAAACTCCTGTCAGTGCACATGAGTAAGCGTTACCAAACTAGGCAACTTAAGAATGTGGCTTCTCTGAAGGAGGTAGCAGTTTAATCACATATACAAATACTTGTGTCCTTTTTTCCTGCCACATGAAGTCCATCTGAATACGACTGTATTTGAGAAAACTTATATCAAACTCAGGCACTACACTTAGTCATGGAAAGGCAGGCATTTTTATGCTACACAATGAATGCACAGTGTTACAACAGGAAGATGCAAACTATATCACAACTGCCAAGTGACCACAATCAAGAAATGAGCTTACAAGAAAATTCTACAAACCAAGTACAAATTTTATACAAAGAAATAAAGCACTTCAGGTGTTTTGGCAATAACCATTTTACTTAAAAAAATGCTCAGCATATAGCTTTCCTGTACATTTTCTCTTTAAAATGGGAAAATAAATGTCAACATTCTGAATCCAAAAGTTAATTCCTTTGTAGTATGCATGTATGATCATTTTTCGACTAATGTTATGGGGAAGACTATATGGATTTAAGTTTTGGTGTACGAGGAGTGGGAAAATTTCAGTGAGGAAAAAATTCAGCAAACATGCTGATAAAAGTGTACAGTACATGGCACTAAAGTGGACAATAACAAAATAAAGGTGGGTATGAATTTCACTTTATCGACCATTCATCTCCATATTTTACTGTCAAAATTTCGAAGGCAGGCAAAAACAGCAATCGTATTCTACATTATAAGCATTCTCAAATATTAATATTTTATATTTATATTTTTATATATATATTATATATATACAAACAGTATCCTTTTTCTCATTTTAGTGCAAGTATTTGATTCTTGTTATAATGCTTTCCCATTAAAAAAAGCATTTTCATTAAAACTATACTAAATTTAAAACCGAATTAGTAATAAAGAAATTAGATGCTATTCACAAATTATAATACTAACAAAAAAGTGCCAACAGTGATGAACTTTCAACATGTTAAATGACTTTCCATATAATATTCAAGAAACCTGTCTACACTGCAAGCCACTAATAATATAATGTCTCTTAAAAGAAGAGAATGTACACACCAGTGTCAGCTATTTTGGCATTTGCAGACAAATTCATTGTCATGGAGTTACTGTGAAGATACAATGGCTATAAAATGCAGAGTTACAGATCCCATCTAACAAAGTTTTGGTGTGAGTTCTATATACACTGCTGCTCACAATTAACCAGCCATGAGCAATATACAAAGGGCACAAAAAAAAAAAAAAAAAAAAAAAAAAAAAGTAAAAAAAAAAGAAAAAAGTCAATTATTCCAAGGTATGTAAACTGCATTACAAACTGTATCTTCACAAAGGACTATACGGAAACAAGGTTTCACTTGCAGCACTGAAGCTTTTATATCTGTAACAAACTCAAAAACACAGTGAGATTACAGTGGGAAGAGCATGAAATGTTGATCTTCTGACTAGAGGCTGCTGCAACATTTCTGATAACTGCACTGGGATTGAGGAACTAGGGAGATATCATTCTCCACAGCTCATTTGGCAGAGTCTATAATAAGGCCTAATTTACCATAAGAGTGTGAGATTCCATTGGTGGAGCAGAATCATAGAGTGTGTCTGTATCCTGGGTTGGTTCACCTTGTAACTGACACTGATTACTGAGAGTCCCTGCTCCACAGTCACAGAAAAACCTGCAAACGAAATATAAAAATAAATATGTATAAAATAAGATATAGATTTAAGTATGCGGGTTAAACAGAAACCCAAAAGCTCTAAAATGTTTGTTAAATAAAAAAATGCTGTTTTCTTGTTTCTACAAATTAATAAAATATTCCATGTACTTTATATAAATTTGATTTCTAGAATACTGTAAAAAATATATATTTTCGTATTATCACTGAACCACAAATCAGATAAAGAGAGAGAAGAATGTGAACAACCATAAAATATCCTTAGATTTTATTATTTTTAAGAATATTTTATGTTTAGTTTGTTGTAGTTAAAACATTTGCAGAAAAAAATTTCTTTCCAAATAATAACGCAATGAAATAAAAACAAAACAAATTACTTTTCATGTTAGTGGAGAACAATATTTTTATTTTTTACAAGGGAACTACAACTTATGTTTCCAACTTTACTACTAAAGTAAGAAATCATAAGATGAGAAAAATGTCACAAATGATATGGTAATTAAAAATACAGATAAAAACGTGCCCCACTTTAAAATTCAGGAGCTTTATCAATTCCCACTTCCGATTAGAAACTAACTTCTGTTGATATTATTATACAAGTTTTATTATCAAGTTTTAATTGATGAGCAAGTCAAATTGTACACTCAAATTGTAGCAAAGCAAATTAAATTTTAAAATTAAAATATCTATTACAGTGACATCATGCCAATTTTTAGTATTCCTCAAGTTCAGTTTTTACTTTCAATCTGAACACTGCATTAAAACTGAAGACACATGATCATAATTTCAAAATTCTTTTTCACTATTTTATCTTCCCTTTGAAACAACTACAGCTCCAAATTACAAGATTTATTACCATGCTCAGAAACTTGGTTATCATGATTGGTACGTAATGATATGGCCATTATTCAACTTCAGTCTAATTTTGCTAACAAAGTAATTTCCCTTGGTGATTTTTATGTTCACAACTTAAGCTGGTTGATATTCTAAGGAGGCTTTTGTGATTACTAAAGACTTTACTCAACTTTTTCATTTACTCACCAGAATATCACACAATCTAACACACACACACTGTATCTCTGTACTTGATCTTTTCTTCACCAACCTGTCAATAAAGTTAAGGTAAATGGTCTGTTAAGTAACTTAGATTGCAGTTTGGTGATGGTCTCTTCTCTGATGGAGTCTCCTCCCCCAATGGCCATTTTCAGCTTCATGTCCTTTGGCATTATAAGAATTTGAAATGGGATGATTGTGATTTCTACTTTTTTCCATAACTGGATTCCTGTTTTAACTATTCTGATCCTAATATTTGTTTAGATAGTGAAATTATTCTTGCAGGGATGAAAGCTTTATTCCTCATTAGTATTAGTAGAGGCATATGATGCAAGAAAGCAAACTTATATAGCATCAGCCAAAAAAAAAAAGAAAAAAAAAAAGGAGGCGATTCTCCAACACATCACAGTCTCAAAAAAATGTTCGAAATGTTTGCCGACCTTTCTAAAACAGGACATAGTCTAGCCAAGGAGGATGCCTTTGTGTGTGCTATGTGTCTAGAGTGTCAAGAAATTAGGTGCCAACTCAGCATTCTGATGGGCATCTATGAGAGCTTGAGGTGTAGGGTAAATGCCCTTGAAGAAATTAATATGAGGGGCCCATCAAGCTCTCAGCTCAAAGACAGAGCTCGCGCCTGTGCATCAGGCAAAATAGAGGCAATCTCCAAGGCAGAATGCGCTGGTCCCAAAGGAACTAGTTATTGTGGTGACTCTATTGTCAGGGAAATGGGGAATATACTATGCAAGAAGGATAGGTGGAACAGGACTAGGGTATGTCTGCCAGGGGCAAAAGTTGATTATGTTGTAGAACAGATATCATCTTTTAAGGGCACAAAAGGTGATGTTGTTATATATGTTGGAACTAATGACATTAAGAGTAAGAGATCTGCAGATTTACTCAACAAGTACAGGTGAATGTTGAAAAAAAGTCGCGAGTTTTGAATGTGAAAGTGTCTGCAATTCTGCACAGACACGATTGGAGGGAGTATATGATGAGAGCCTTGTCGATCAATTTGGCTCTGGAGAGATTGTGCAAGGCTCAAGGGGTAGAATTTTTTTCAGCCTGGTCTGTGCTTGTTGACAGGAGAGACAACTTCTACAGGGATGGGTACACTTAAATAGAAAGGGTGAAAGAATATTTGCTGATGCTATCGAGGCATTGTTAGGTGGGTCGGAAAACTGCTAGCTTGGGGGGGGGAGATACACAGACTAAAAGGTTAAAAGTGGCCGCAGGCAGAGGCAAAAGTGATTCTTGCACAGTTTCTATTAGAATGAGCAGCAGCCTGGAAAGCAAGGTAACGGAGATTTCCAGGATTGCTGGGAGTCATACTGGAACAAGTAAATACATGGGCTGTATTAGGGTAACTAAGAGCAGGAACAGGTGCATGTATATTTGCATGTACACCAATGCTAGGAGTATAGCGAATAAATTTGATGAGTTTGAAGTGCTAGTCAAGACATCAAAGGCAGATATTGTTGGAATATCAGAGAAGTGGTGTCACACAGATAAAGCAATGGAGAATTGGAATTTGGGGAGTACGTGTACAGGAAGGGAGGAGGGCTTATGCTGTTAGTTAAGAAACACAAAATCTAAGGAAGTGCATCCAACTGATTTTGGTGGACAATGCACTGTTGAGTCTGTTTGGTGTGAAATAAGCACTGGGAAAGGAAAATGAGAGTAGGTGTGTGTTATAGGCCTAATGAATCTGATGAGTTTGTTTGTTATTTGTTTTTTTAGGAGCATTAGCAACTAAGGCCATATTGCTCCGGGAATATGCGGTGGTCATTCCCTGACCTTTCCGCATCCTCCGTATTTGGTGGTGACGGGCTCGAACCCCGGTCTAATCAAGAAAGCGTGTGCTACGCACTGCTGCTCCTTCCCACCTGGCTACGGAGGCGCCCAATCTGATGAGTATAATGAGCAATTGTGCAGAGAAATAGAGAGGGCCAGTAAGTCAGAATGTCTTGTAAAGGGGGATTTTAACTTTCCAGATATTGATTGGAACTTGTGGGTTGGTCACTTGCACACCAGCAAGACTTTTGTGGATTTATTGGACGACTATTTTCTACAGGAACATGTTCGAGAGGCAACAAGAGGGAATAATACTCTTCATCTGATTATCAGCAGTGATTATTCATGCATTAAGAATTTGCAGATAAAGTAACCACTGGATGACAGTGATCACAATGTATTGATGTGGGAATTACTTAAAGATGTAACTACCATCAAGGCTAAAGGGAAGGGCTTTTGCTTTCATAAATGTGACTACAGAGGTCTCAGACAGTTTTTAAATTCTGTACAGTGGGATCAACTGATGATGTTACTAACGTTGAATTCTATAATGGACTTAATTTTGGAGGCTATTAGGCTTTTCATTCCAACTAAGATATACTGTTCAAGGTTTAGACCTAAATGGATGTCAGATGAATTAATGAGGCTCGCAGCAGAGAAGAGAAATACATGGGATGCATATAAATTATCAGGTGACACAGAAGCCTATGGCAGGTATAAACTAGTCTGTAATCAAGTCACAAAGGAGGATAGGCAAGCGAATGCAGATTACGAGAAATCTTTCGCAAAGGATGCAAAGAAAAACAGCAAAGAGTTCTTTACTTATGTAAAACTCTACTTAACATAGATGAGTTGACTATTGATGATCATGCTCAGGTAGCTGATAAACTGAATGAGTATTTTGCATTTACATTCACACAGGTGTTATTCAACGAGGGGAGTGCCAGAAGTTTATCAAACACTAAGGGAGCTAAAGTGATTTTGTAATAACTGAGAGCAAAGTGGAGGAGAAATTTTTTTTCAAATTAAACATAAGGAAGGCACCTGGGGTGGATGGGATCTATCCAGTTATATTAAAGGAGGCAGCAAAAGAAGTAAGCAAACCCTTAGCTATAATTATGAGAGCTTTCTTGGACTCAGAGGAGGTCCCCATGGACTGGAGGTGTGATACAATCGGGCCCATTGTATCACCATTGATAAAATTGGTGATACAATGGGCCCATTGTATCACCAATTCACAAAGGGGGTTCAAAAGGTGACTAGTAACTACAGACCTGTTAGTTTAACTTGTGTTCCGGGGAAAATAATGGAATCACTGGTTAAAGAAGCACTGCAGGATCATCTAGACAAGACTGCAGTAATAGTTAAGACACAGCATGGGTTTGTTAAAGGGAGGTCATGTCTGACCAATTTGATTGGATACTATGATGTGGTCACAAAGGAACTGAATGCTAAAAATAATTTTGATATCATATACTTGGATAATAGAAATAAATAATGAATTAAAATTATCTCTGATGAAATATTAATAGAAGAACAGGCAGGATTCAGAAAAGGAAGATCATGTACAGATAATATATTTATATTAAAACAAATAATAGAAAAATGAAAAGAGTTTAATTTAGAAACACATTTAGCATTTATAGATTGTGAAAAAGCATTTGATTGAGTAAATAGACAAAACGATGGGACATATTGAGTAATAAAGGATACCCAAAGCATCTTACAAAAATAATACAGAGTTTATATCAAGGAGTTAGACAGGGATGTAGCTTGTCACCAACGTTGTTTAACATATATATCGAGGATATGATATGTAAATGGAAAGAAGAAATTAATACAGGTATATATTTAAATACAAAGAATAGGATTAATACACTGTTATTTGCAGATGATCAAGTAATTATTCAAGATAGTGAAGATAATTTACAAAGAGCAGTATTTAAATTAAACCAAATAACAGAAGAATATAAAGTTAAAATATCAACAATGAAAACTAGAACAATGGCTTTTAAGGGGAAAAACACAGTGAGAACAAAAATAGTTATAGACAATAAAATTTTAGAACAAGTAAAACATTTTAAATATCTAGGATGTGATATAACATATGATGTCGAAGAAGATATGAACCAGAAATTGGCAAAATTTCAAAATATATGTGGAACAATAAAAAGAACTCTGGCTAAGAAAACAAGGAAAGAAACACAAAGATTTAAGAAAAGACAGATGTAGAATAGATGTGCGGAAATTTGCCTTTAGCCAGCGGGTGGTTAATTGCTGGAACAAACTTCCATCTGTCGTTGTGGAAGTTGATAGGTTGAATAAATTTAAGGAGGAACTGGACAGGCATTTGGAGGCAATGGTGTGATTTTTTTTTGGCTGATGCTGCATAAGCTCATACACTTGCTTTCTTGCATCACATGCCACTACTACTACTACTACAATTGAAATTTTACAAAGTAATGGCAATACCAAAAATTCTTTATGGTTCTGAAACATGGATACCAAAACAAAGAGACATTAATAGAATATAAGCTGCAGAAATGAAATTTTTAAGATATGTTAAAGGATGTACAAAATTAGATAAAATACCAAACGTAAATATTAGAAAAGAATTAAAGATTTACTCAATTAATGAAAAAATTATAGAATATAGACAAAGATGGAAAGAACATGTAGAAAGAATGGACGATAATAGATTCCCTAAATTAGCTTACACATATAGAGCAAAAGGAAAAAGAGAAAGACCGAAGAAAAGATGGGCAGACCTCTTCGAGATCGGAACAGGTGGATCACCTAATCCATGAAGGAAGATAAGATAAGATATACTTGGATTTCAGGAAAGCTTTTGATACTGTTGCACATGGAAGACTGCTGTACAAATTGCAAAGATATGGCATCAAGGGTAAGTTGCTACAATGGATAAAGGGATGGTTGAGTGGGAGATGACAGAGTGGTAATCAGTGGCCACTGCTCTTTGTGGACAAATGTTATTAGTGGAGTTCCACAGGGTTCAGTGTTGGGCCCATTGTTGTTTTGTATATTTATCAATGATATTGATGAAGGTATATCAGGTTTAATGTCTAAGTTTGCAGATGATACAAAGTTTGGCAGGGTTGTTAACAACAGTAAAGACAGTATGCTACTCCAACTGGATCTAGATAAGCTGGAAAAATGGGCTGAGAAGTGGCAACTGAAGTTTAACATTGACAAATGCAAAGTACTGCATATGGGTAGCAATAACCGAAGAGAAACGTACCAACTATGTTGTACTACACTCAGGGAAGTGGAAGTGAAAAAAACCTGGGGGTAATTGTGCAGTCAAATATGAAGTTCACTGAGCAGTGCAGATGGGCTGCCAGGGCAGGTCATGGAGTCTTGTCAATGATATATAGGAATTTTGCTGGCAGGGACAGGGAGGTGATTATCCTGTTATACAAGGCAATGGTCAGGCCACACCTCATTTTAGGAAGGATGTAGAATTGCTAGAACGAGTACAAAGAAGGGCAACAAAAGAGTGCTCTTACCAAGAAAGGGGCTTAAGTTCTGCAAATTGCAGCACATGGAGAGTAGGCACCTGTGAGGTGATCTGATTGAGGTGTATAAGGCCTTGAATGGGTTGAGCAAGCTGAATGCTGATAGGATTCTTTCTCTTGCTCAGTTGTAGAATAGATGTGCAGAAATTTGCCTTTAGCCAGCGGGTAGTTGATTGGTGGAACAGGTTTCCGTATTTTGTTGTGGAAGCTAATAGCCTAAATAAATTTAAGGCTGAGCTGGACAGGCATTTGGAATTAATGGAGGAGTGAAATGGGAGGGTTTTTTTTTTTTTTTGGCTGATGCTGCATAAGCTTGCTTTCTTGGATCATACGCTTCTACTAATGCTGATGTGTAGGTGTTTTTTTCCCTCCATATATCTTTTCTTTTAGCAGGCAGGCTTTTGAATCTCTGATGGTATTTCTCAGTCAGGCAGACCTTGATCTCCTTGTGTTCTAACTGCCAAACTTGCATCATCCACAGGCATTTGTAGGTCTTTTCCTCTGTCATGGCTTTTATCTCTTTACTGATCTTCAGCTGATAGTTTTGGCTGACTGGTTGCCCTTGATGCATTTGTGGGTTTTGCATTTATCTAGTCAGAAATTCATCCTGATGTCAGCCATGAATTCTTCAGTGATTCAGAGTAGCTGTTGGAGTTGCTTCTCAGTTGCCATGGAGAGCTTGATGTCATCAATGTGTATCAAATGGGAGAGGGTCTACAGGTTCTTCCTTCTTTCTTTAAGGGTATATCCATACTTACTGATATTAAGTGGGGTAGACAGCAGGTTCACCATGATTAATAATAGTGATAGACAGAACTGCAGTGAACTCAAGGCATCTACCTAGAAGATTCCTTCCCTAATGCTCTTTCATTTTCCATGGTTGCTTCGAGGAAGTTTGTCGGTGTGAAGCTGGCTTTGTAGTAGCCGATATAGGATATGTACAGGTTGTGGTACTTTGTTCAGGCTTGCTCCATAACTGCTGTATTGATGGTCAATACAGCATAAAGGATGCAGGCTCATCTGCTTTCATCCTTTTTGCTGTTTGGCCATTATGTTCTGGTTCTCTAAGTGGTCAAATACCTTCTTGGCAACCCATGTGGTCAGGATCTTGTATCTTATTAGGAGACAGGTGACCGGTCTGTACTTTCCACAGGTTTCTAGTATCCTTGTCTTTAGCCTTCAGGTAGGTGATTCCTTGGTCTCTGTGATGGTCTTGGGGTGCCTTACCATCTGGGTGAACTGCGCTGCTAAGCACTTATGTGTGCTGCTGCTGCACTTCTTGTACCAGTAGTTGTGGATGTTGTCTATTCCTGGGGTTTGCCAGTTGGGGGACTTCCTCATGAACCTCCAATTCTGACATCTCTTGTATGTCCTTCGCTTTCTTCCATTCTAAGTCTATCCAAGGAGCCTGGGCATTATGTCTAATTTCACTGCTTCACAGGTTGCCTCCCAGAACTGCTTGACTGCCTTCTGGTTGGATGGTTCATTGTCATAATTCTCCTCTTATCCAATGCCTCTTTAGAAGGCACTTTGGTTTTCTTCAGAGATCTAGTTTGTTTTCTTCTGGGCACTCACTCACTCTCACTCTCTCTCTCTCTCTCTCTGTATTGAAATACTCTTGCTGAGTGCAAGAATGTTCTGCTTCAGGGTGTGTAGTTATTCTTTTATCCCTGATTCTTGGGCTCATGTTTGCAGTTGGTGATGTCTTTCTTAAGGTGCTCCTAACTTTTCCCAATCAGTTTCTCACTTCTATTTTCTGTTGACACAGGGTTAGTTGGCCTATCTTGACTCATCTCTTCTATCTTATATTGAAGCCTTCTTTCCCATGCTGGTACCTGGTTTCTCTTCCATGATCTTGGTGGCTGCTATGGTGGCACAGTACATGGCTGTGTGAATGGTGTCCATTTCTCAAATTCTGCTAGGGTCTTCTACTACTCGTCTTCTGTTCTGGATATCACAACCTTATCTGTTCCCACTCCAGGTTGTACTTCTTGATCTTCCTCCTCTAGTTCATTATTTTCTATATTCTTTGTTATTTTTTGTAGTCACTCATATCCTGCTCGATTTTTCCAAGACTGCAGAAGCTATCAGGTTCTATCAAGTGATGTTGGTCCTGTACTTTATGATGTTGGTTACTTTGTAGTGTGTTTACATGATGAATATATTCATTTTGATGTTCCACTTCATGCACTGGCATTTCTTCCCATTTCAGTTGTGAAGGATGCACTTCTGGTTGGGCTGCACAGATTTTCCCTTTTCTTGTGGCAGCCATATGAAGGACAGTACCCTTTACTTCACTGTTTTCCTTGGGAGACTGTTGCCAGATTTTTGAACTGATCCCTCTGACCAAGGCCTGAATACAAGTGACTATCCTGCATCATTTGATGCAATATGTTCATTGCTTCTATTCAGCTTCTTCATCCAGTTATAGAAGTGGATCTGTACACTGTCAAGTGGGGGCTGTTAGTTATTGGGAGTAATACTAGATGACACCACTTTCAACCTCAGCTGTCACTTTGATCTTGGGGAGGTAGGTACAACAAAGTGACTTGCAATTCTGCTTCTTGTTGGGGTGGAACTCAATCTTGGGTCCACCAACTGTTGGGCTGATGTAACCACTGGGAAATTATGCCAATTTATTATCATTATTATTACTATCTTTTTATTTGGTTACTGCAACAAAAGCAAAGCTTCAGGCTTCTTTGCATCATATGGCTAATACTAGAATTTTAAATCAAAATTATTTGTCTAAAATTTTAGCTAAACCTTGGTTTTCCAATAAATGTACTAAGACTGCTTAGGATAAGAATATGGCAATCACACAGCTAGTGTTTTCTTTGGGAATTCCTTCCCGGCATTTTTAGGAAAATTTATGTGTTTCTGAACTCTGAGAAAAATCAGTTGAGAAATCGGGTAAAATATAATTCTCCTGTGAGAATTAAAGCTTAACAATCGACATAGAGATGTTACTGGTTCAAAGGAATCCACCGATGTCAAGTCGAAAGCAAAAGCAGGAAATGCCGACAATTGCAATGTAAAGCATCATTGACTACTGGACTTCATAGGCATCTTGAACATATTCATGGCATGAAAAGGACAAAAAAAAAAAAAATCTCTGAAAATAATCCTGATGAGCCAATGCCTACTAATTCTAAGAAACAATGCACAACTTTTACAGTATGTCAAATGACAAGAGTCACAAGATTTAGAAAAAATGGTAAGCAAACTTGCAGCAGTAGATGGATTACCAATCAACACCATCTCAAAGAGTGAATTTATTAGGGCAAGTTTCTTAAGCAAAGGACTGCAGTTGCCAAAACGTCCATCATCAGTTATAGCATTAATACATAACTATTACAGTAAAATAGAACAACTGTACGCCGACTGGGATAGCCAGGTGGGTAAAGTGCCTGCCTGGCAATCTAAAGGTCACGGGTTTGAATCTTGCCTCGGGCTTGGATCAAAGTACTGCAAAAACCTTGGGAGGCGCATTATGGCCACAGAAGCCGATGTGCCAACAACTACAAAAAAAAAAAAAAAAAAAACAACTGTACATCAAGAAATTTGGTGCTTTCAAATTTGAAAATAAGAAAATGAGCATTTGCACAGATGTGTGGACCAGTTGTAGGAATCGAAGATACATGAACATTCATGGGAATTGTTCTGCAGATAAAGTGCTATCTTTACTTCAGGAAAGATTTAAACCTTTGAATTAAAACTTGAAGCAGATGTGGTTGCAACAATTAGTGATGGTGCAGCAGTTATGTTACAATCATGCACTTTACCTTGCTGTAATGAAAGTGTTTTACGTCAAAAAGTTGAAAGATGAAGCATCAAAAACAAGTAGCAGCAGAAGCGAATACAATGCAGATTCTGAATAAGAGAAAGATGAAAACAATGACTCTGATTCAGATAATGTAGCCAAAGCCGATCAGCATGATCTGCAAGATGATGCTCCAGCAATTTTTAGTATAAGAAAAATTGTAAAACTGTTTAAATATTCTCCAGCGAGAAATTCTCTTTTTGCAGTAAGAAATAATCAAGAGTGAAAAAATGGCACTACAAGTCATTTTGGACTGGAAAACATGCTGGAACACAGAAAGAGAAAAAGATCCTAAATCCAATAAAAATTGTTTTATGACAGCTGAAGCTTGGTCACTTATGGAAACAGGAATATTATGAAATTGTGAGAGATAGGTTAAATTGCTTAAAACCTGTTCAATTGTTGAAGCATTAAGTAATCATGATGCAAATCTTCTAACAAGCAAAGGAATTTTTAAGTTTCTTTTTAGTAATTTGGAAAACTGAATTCTGCTTTGAGCAGTATGCTTTTAAGAGAAATTAGAAATGAATTTTTTAAACACAGGAATAAAGATCTAGTATCCTTCATTAAATATTTAAGCAATGATAGTTGTTCATATGAGGTGGAAAAGGACAACTTTTTTGCTTTGGCAAACAAGAATGAAACAGCTCGATTAGCAAAATCATTAATGGAAAGACTTTTTAAAGGAAAATGTGCTTTAACAGAAGAAATGCAAAGAGAAGATGTGAATGTTGTTGTGGAATACTCTGACATATGCAAAATGACATGCAATGATATGATATGATATGATATGCAAAATGAAAAATTTTTCTGTCTGGAATATTGTCACAAAACAAAGATATCAAGAATATCAGATAGAGCAATTAATGCTTTGTGTGTTTTAAAATTTCATTTTAAAACAGAATAACTAATAAATATTAAATATTTGTGGTGTTATCTTTCAATCTTTTACATGATCTTTATTTGGCATTTATTTTGTGTTAATGTTCCCTTCTTTTAATGTTTTCTATTATCAAATGTCTAAATCAGGTAGAGATCATTTTTACATGTTACTGAAATATATAATATTGTCACATAATAATAATAAACCATGCATTTATTATTATATCGTTTTTACAGAAACATCTGAAAATTTTAGTATAACCCTATCACATAAAAATGATTCACTGTTTATTATTATGGTCACTCATTATTATTTAAAAACATGTAAATAAAACGTTACGAAAAATAAGAATAACTTATGATTTCGGGAATACGCGAGAATTCCGATTTCTCGTTCCCGAATCCTAAAGATTAATATCTGTCAGAAATTTGGAAACACCACATTCAGCTCCCAATGTTTTTGGATTTTTCAGCTCAACAGAAACCTTGTCCATATATGGTTGAAATTTTCTAAGGCTAGTTTATAAATAAAGGAGTTATAAGAGTTACCATCTGTGACAGAGTCAGAGAGTCCTGCATGTGAATAGAACACTGTCTGTTGCTCATCTGATAAAGCCAGGATTGTCTTTTGTTGTTGTTATGTTGTTATTTTGGTTTTTAGGAGCATTAGCAACTAAGGCCATATTGCTCCGGGGATATGCAGTGGTCATTCTGTACAGACTCTGTGTGTACATGCCAGTACTTGTCAAGCTAGTCTTGTGTGAAGAGTTTTTTTGTTGCATGTCACTGATAATTGTTTTGAAGCAAGTATCGTGTCAAACTTACAGATTGAACAGAGATATGTGATTCATAATTGTGTCAGATGGGCTTAAATGAATTGGAAACAGTTAAAGAGATGAATGAAGCATATGGTAATGAGTGTCTTGGTAGGACCGCCATATTCCAGTGTCATTTGTTATTTGAAAGAGCCTCTCTCCTAGATGCCACCTGGGCTTCCGCCCATATGTATCTAGTTCTCAGTGTTGCATTGTACTATCTTGTGATATGGTTAGTAATGTTATACATCTTATAACATAGTAATAATACAAAATGCAATTCTCCATCAAATCAAAATGACTTTGACAGAATGACCATTTAGCCTCGCAGTGGGGACGGTGTCTTCACCCCCCTCCCCCACAATGAGTCCCCACCACGAGGAGGTAGGTCGCCCTATCCAGTGACATGTCTGCGCTCGAAAGCACTTTTAACAAATTTGACAAACCTGCCAAAAAGTGACTATCAGTTAAAAGATCCACCAAAGTTAATTCAGAGAGGGCAAGTTATTCCAGTGTGACTGAACTTTCTAGCGTGAAGTAATTTCTCCATCAAGATAATGGCAGGCCCCATATGGCTAATATCATGCAGGCAGTAATCACTGCCATACGTGCCAAGGTTCTGCCACATTCCCTTTATTCACTGGACTTAGCCTCCACCCCCCGCTTCCTCGTCAGAAGAAAGCTCTAAATGGCAAGCATTTTGCGTTCGACAGAATGATCCTCGCAGACCCACAACGGAATCACTTCACAGACATTAGAAAAATGGCTTGCAAGAAGCATTTAATGCATGGGTATGATGGTGGAGAAAGTGTGTGTGTGAAGTTCAAGGTAGAGTATTTCGAGAAAGAGAAATCCACAGATGATTCATACGATGAGAGTTAAGATATGACCTTGTACCAGTCCACAAATTAAATGATCACCCCTCATATTCAAAAGATTTACCATGGAAGCTAAAAGTGCATTTGTTCCAGTGGAGAGGTTTTTCAAAAGAAAGATATCTAAGTGGATGACCAGAGAGGTTGAGGAAAATAAAAAATCATGGGGCAGTTACAGACTATTTCAAAATACTGATTTATATGAGTATTGTAAGCATGTAGGTAACAAAATACTTATGGAATAAGACAGACAAAAGCTGGGTATAAGAATTCAATAGCAAAGAGAGCTAAAAATTGAGACCAAGAGCTCTTTTTGTATGCAAATACAAAAGAGAAGAGAGTAAATTAGAAAGCCCCCCCCCCCTTTGGTAGTTGTTGGCGCATCGGCTTCTGTGGCCATAATGCACCTCCCAAGGTTTTTGCAGTACAGTCAGTCCTCGTATAACACGTGTTTACACTACACGAATTCGATCATACACGATTTATAAATAGGGGAACGATATATTATATAACACGAACCGAATTCGCTTATGCACGATTTGCCTTTGTGTTTACAAGAAATGGCAGTCGAATGCAAAATCACCCCAACTGAACGCAACACGATAGGAATGAAGAGAAGATTCTGAAAATGTATTTGTTTTTTTATATAAGTGAAGGGGAAACACATTTCACCGTAATAAGGTAAAAACCCACACAATTCCAGCTATCGGTATTATCGCAAATGCAATTAGATCGAGTTTACTACCAGTTTATAACAGATTCCATTAACAGGAATGCAACTGGAAATTGTTTTTATTGTTTTATGGTGGTAACCCCCTAGAAATGTGCTTTAGTAAAATGTGAGGTGTTAATAGTGTATCTCTGTCTTTATGGTGTTGTTTATTCAGTTGCTACACCCGCGCAGCTTTGTTTATGTGTATCAAGCTTGCCTCCTCGTTTTGTAATTGTGCTTTATTCCCTAAAAATGAGTAAAATACTTAAAAGGTGTGAAAAGGAAGCGTCCTGCTGAAGACACTGCAGATTCAGAGAGAAAAAGAAAAGCAATATCGATAAACAGAGGCGGACTGGGTCAAAAATTCTTACCCGGGAAAATTTATAGTGGTCTCATACTATGGTTTATGGCCAAAATCACACCGGCCCACTGGGGTTTTCCCGGTAAGGCTTATGGCCAGTCCGCCTCTGTCGATAGAGAAAAAATATGAAATTGTGAAACGCTTTGAGTGAAATGAAAGACCATGTGATATTGCACGTGCTACAGACCTAAATGAGGCAACGCCGAGAATTACAAAGAATGAAAAAAAAAAAAAATAATAAAAACAACTTTCATAGCAGGAACAACTCAGTGTAATTAAAATCCATTAGATTAAGACACAAAGAACTGGAAGAGATGGAATGGCTATCATCTGTTTGGATAGAAAATCAAACAAAAAACAAGTTTGCTTACAATAGAAGCAAAAGCATTAGCAATATTTTATTACGTAATAGTCGTAATAAAATACGTAAGTATTTTATTACGATTATTTCTTGTGTTTGGTAATGTTTTGGTTACAAATGTGTGTTCAATCTTGGGTGGCTGGCACATAACCCTGTTTTTTCCATAGGGCCTTTGTTTATATTGCACGAGGGTTTCTTGGAACGCAACTATCGTGCTATACGAGGACTGACTGTACTTTGATCCAAGCCCGAGGCAGTATTCGAACCCGCGACCTTTGGGTTGTCAGGCAGGCACTTTACCCACCCGGCTAGCCCGGTCGGCTGAAAAGCCCCTTAATCAATCAAATTGGAAAGTCAGAGAAAGCCCAGCAGAAGTGGTAGACGAGCTAAATATTTACTATACAGTTGAAAGACCATTTTAATTAGGAATTGCAATACCAGAGAAAAATTTTAATAGTGGTATTAAAATTTTAATACTGGAACTTTTCAACACTACAGTATCAAAGACATTAAAAGACAGTATTAAAGAGAGCAAAATAATAAATAAATTGAAATATACATACAGTAAGACTCCCGTATCCATGGGGGATACGTCTCAAGACCTACCGTGGATGGCTGAAACCGTGGATATAAGCAAACCTGTTGACCCCATATATAACGTGATTTTTTTGTACATTTGTATAATAATAAAGTTTAATTGATAAATTATACACACAGAAAGACATTACCAACATTAAATACGGTAATAATAAAGTACAGCAGACTCTCGATTTACTGGGATTGGATTAACCGGGACAATTCAAGACTCCAAATTAAAAAAAAAAAAAAAAAAAAAAGTCAACCAGAAATCATAAAATTCAAGTAATAACTAGAATAGGTATACACAGATTTTTGCAAGTCGTAAATAAGTGACAAGAACCGGCGTTATAAGTCGTCATTGGGAGATTAGTGTACCTATTATCTTGCAACTTACTGCTCAAAACAAAAAAAGAGAGACCAAACGTTTAATTTTATTTAGTGTATGGCGCGATTGTTGTGATCCGCCACACTGCAAAAGAATAAATTTTGTTTTGTTATTTATTTCAGGGATGTCGGAATTTTTTTTTTTTTTTAGTAACTATTTTTTTTAGAAATTGCGAAAATGATGGGCAAATGAAAGAGTTGTAATTTCAAATTAAACAAAAACTTGAAATTATTCAAAAGTTTGAAAATGGTGCATCCGTTAAATCTCTAAAGAACAATTATAATGTTGGTGACCAAACCATACGCGACATCGTAAAATATAAAGGGAAGCATCGTACTGGACACACGAGTAGCATGTGTCAAGTTTTTTCTTGGATAACTGAATCAGCAGATATGGGGGCACAACTGTGTGTATATATAAATATAAAAATAAATAAATAAATATATATATATATATATATATATATATATATATACACACACACACACATATTTCAATTTACACATAATTCATTTACATTACCCTTTAATTCAATATTTTTATAGTCACATCTCCATTTCACATAAAATGTAAACAAAGTTCAATAAATATAAAAATAATTCAGTTTTACACAAGAATATAACAGATAGAATAAAACCTTCACTTTCATCATTTTATTATATCAATGATAACTACTCAAAAACTAGAATTGGCATTCAAAAGACCAGACTTCTATTAGCCCTATAATTGTTTTTGTTATAAGATGCCTTGGTCAGTGTTTGGAATATGCTATTATATGAAAAGTTATTTCCATTGTGGAGATATTGCAAAACACCAAATAATTTTTGCCCACCTTTGCTCATTCTGATACCATAATGTATTTCTGAATTCTACAATAATTTTTCCCATTCCAAAATTTTTCATTATGATTTTGATTGTTGCATCTGCTGTTAATAAGTTGGCATCATTTCAGCAAAGATTCAACACCTAGCCTCACAAGCAAAAGGATAGATATTATTTGTAAAATTGTCTGAGATTCTTCTTCACTGAAATGTATATCTGAATTCAAATGAATGCTTTTTGAACACAGTGATTTAGTTTACCAAAGCATTCAAGCATAACCATAAAACTATTCCACAAAGTCTGTGTCCAAAATTAATGAACATTCTTTGCTGTTCTCAGATTTTACAACCTTTCTGATTGTGTCTATTATTAGATGTAATCCAAATTGATCTGCAAGTTTAGTGTCACATTTGTTTCTTTTAGTTTAGAGAGGATGGAAAGAACAGTAAATGAATAGCAACAACTGAGTTTGGCACATGGATTCGAGGTACCAAACACAGTTACTGATTGGTGGGTAAATTTGGTCTTCTGATCAGTCTTCTAAATTTCTTCACCACCAGGGCATTATTGGGGTTATGCAAACAATATGCATAAGTCAAACTTACTTTTCATAAGTTCAGTAATTTTTTTCAATAATTCTTTCAAGTTCATCCTAGGTTCCAAAACTTCAGATTTGAATGAACATCAATACTCAAATAACTCCCATTTTCACCAAAGTCCATTCATCAACTTAAACTAAATTTTTTACCATCCCTTTTTTTAAGTTAATAATTCCTTTACACCATGAGCTTCTTTATGTATTCCAGAACAATTTTTTAATTGTATTTGCTGACTTGAGAATTTCAGGCTATTACAGGTTTTCAAAGTTCCACTAAGGTGCAAAAAACACCAAATGCTAATCCACCTTTTGTAGTCATTTGGATTAAAATTTCAGGAAGAGATTCATCAATTTCGCTGACAAAATAGCTTTTAATTGTGTTATATCTTTTGGGATTTGCTGTAAAAAGACTATTACTGCTTTCAGCATGGATGGAGTCACCAAGCCAACTCGTATGTGCAATCTGCTTCTAGGTCCTCCAGCCATTTTATTCTGCTTAAAACACTTCTTGCATTTTGTTAAATTTCCACCTTTTTTTCTGCAAGAAATAGAATCACACTAAGTTTCTTGTCCAAACTTCCTTTCTTAAACTCTCTAAACACCAATGAACTTTATCAGCCATTAATTATGGTAAAACCTCTAAGAATTATTTAATATATTTTAAAAAACCAACCATGATTATAATTTTTTCAGGAAAATTGTTTAATAAACAATAAATAAATATCTTAATATATATACATATACACACACCAAATAACTGAATTTGTATTACCATTACTAGCGGTATATGATACAAGAAAGCAAACTTATACAGCATCAGCCAAATAAAAAAAAAAAAAAACCTTCCCATTTCACCCATCCATTCACTCCAAATGTTTGTCTAGTTCTGCCTTGAATTTATTTAAGCTGTCAACTTCTACAACAGCAGATGAAAGTTTGTTCCAGAAATCAACCACCTGCTGGCTAAAGGCAAATTTCTGCACATCCATTCTACAACTGTCTTCCCTCAGTTGGAATTTATGTTCCTCAGGGCAATTAATCTGGGCAAGATGAAGAATTCCATCAGCACTGAGTTTGCTCAAACCATTCAAGGCCATATACACCTCAATCAGATCACCTTGCAGGTTTCTAGACTCCAGACACTGCAATTTACAGAACTTATGCCTTTGTTCCTAAGAGCAACAATTTGTTCCATTCACCAATCTCATTGCCCTTCTCTATACTTGTTGCAGCAGATCTACATCCTTCCTAAAATGAAGTCTCCAGTACTGTATACAACTCAAAGTTTGGCTTTACCATTTCCTTACACAAGAGGATAATCACCTCCTTATACCTGCTAGAAAAATTCCTGTATATCATTGCCAAGACACCCTTGCAGACTGTCTGCTCTGCCCAGAAAACTTCATATCTGACTGCACAATTATTTCAGGTATTTTTCCATTCTCTAACACCCTGAGTGTAGTACCACACAGTTTCTATGTTACAGTGGGGTTACTACTACCCATATGCAGTACTTTATTATTTGTCAATGTTAAACTTCATTTGCCACCTCTCAGCCCATATGCTCAACTTTTCTAGATCCTGTTGCAGTAGTATACCATCCTTACTATCATTACAACCCTACCAACCTTTGTATCATCTGCAAACTTGGACATTAAGCCTGATATACCTTCAAGAATATCATTAATAAATACAGAAAACAACAATGGGCTCAACGTGGACCCGTGGGGACACCACTAATAACACTAGTCCAAGAAGTGTCCACTGATTACCACTCTGTCTTCTCCCACTCATCCATCCCTTTATCCATAGCAACAACTTGCCCTTAATGCCATACTGCTCCAACTTGTACAGCAGTCTTCCATGTGCAATGGTATTAAAAGCTCTCTTGAAATCCAAGTATATGATATCAGAATTATTTTTTGCATGCAGTTCCTTTGTGACCACATCATAGTATCCAATAAAATGGTTATCAAAGTTATGACAGCAACAAACCCATGCTTATGACTGAACTATAACTGCAGTCTTGTCTGGATGATCCTGTAGTGCTGCTTTAATTACAGACTCCATCATTTTCCCCAGAACAGAAGTTAAACTAACAGGTCTGTAATTACTCGTGTCACCTTTCGATCCCCCTTTGTGAATTGGGGATACATTTGCACATCTCCAGTCCATGGGAACCTCTCCTGAGTCAAAAGATGCTTTCATAAAGATGCGTTCCCATGGATGAAAGCATAAAAAGATGCTTTCATCCATGGGAACCTCTCCTGAGTCAAAAGATGCTTTCAGCAAAGGATGTAAACTGGCTAAGGGCCAGCTTACGTCCTTTGCTGTCTCCTTTTTATTTTAATGTACTATCTGCACTATCTTATTTTAAAATAACATTATATTTAGTTCTATATCCTTCACTGGGATATAATTCGTATATCTTTTTTGTCTTTTGTTTCTTTTGATTTATAGAGGATGGCAATAATGACTAATTGAATTCCAAGTGCCAAACATAGTTATTGATTGGTGGGTAAAACTCTTCCAACAACTCCAGGGACTCACATCTGGTGAGTATGGGCATGGCACACCCAGGGTCCTGAGCTGGATATCATCATTCTTCTCTTTTTTGGTGATTCCCTTTTACTTTTAATTCTTGTTCTCTCCCTCTCAGGTTTACTCAGAAATTTTTTTCTTTTTCTGGCCGTTGCAGCAAAAGCCTCAGGCTTCCTTACACCACATGGCTAATTATAATAATAATAACTTTCTTCATCAACATTATACCACTAGTGGTTATATAAACATTTCTTTTTATGCTTAGTTTATGAACCTAGAGCTTATTTTCGAAAGGTTTTGTATATTTTTCCACTGGCAGAGTTTCATGTATACAAGCTTATCCTAGGTTCCAAAAATTCAGATCTGAATGCATATTAATGCTCAAATATCTCCTATTCCTCACCAAAGTTCACTTAAAGCTTAAACTAAATTTTTTACCCATCCTTTTTGAATATTAATAATTCCTTTATAATCACACCATGAATTATTTTGTATGTTTTTGCTGAATTCCAGAACAAATTTTTGAACTGTATTTTCGCTGCCTTAGGAATTTTACAAAAACCTTGAACTGTTAAAGGTTTTCTAAGTTCAACTAAGGTGCAAAAAACATTTCATGCTAATACTGCCGGAAGAGACTCATTGGTGTCAGTGTCACTGACAAAATAGTTTTTAATTGTGTTAGATCTTTTAGGTTCTACTGGAAAATGAATATAACTACTAAATTCAGCACAAGGTTGCTGATCTAACTGTCTTAATTTCTCTTCAGTAAACTGACTGACTGAGTGTGTGTGTGTGTGTGTGTGTGTGTGCGCGCGTGCGTGCGTGCGCGCAATCTGCTTGTAGATACTCCAGACATTATAATTTGCTTAGGACATTAAGATTATTACTATATTTCATACCACTCATATACGAGATAGAGAGCGCTGACCAAGTACTGGCCACACGCATAGTTTTGGTGCTCCGTTATTTGTTGTGCTGTTTATTGGTTTCAAGTGTCACATTTTCATTTATTTTGTGCCCATTAAGTTCCTCTTTTCAAAATGTGTCCATGGACATCAACTTCGTGAAGATCGGCCAAGGTAATCGAAAGTTATGAAAATTTTTATTAGCGTTGATCTCGCCGGGTCACAACGTGATTTTGCATTGCATATTGTTATATAGCCAATTTTGTTAAAGTGAATAGTATAACAAATAATTCCTAAATATTGATGATAGTAATTATCGGGAACAGTAATTGAACAGTTCTACAACCACATGTAACTTTCATAATGAATTTTGGATATTTTGCTAGTTTTCCTTGTTTGACTTTAGTATGCTGGTTAATAAACAAAGGCCTTTGTTCTCAATTTACACCACGCGGTCAAGCCCTGTTTTGAGTGACCGTTAGCGTAAGTTGGTAGCTACGTACCTCAAAACATCTATATCCAGAATATTTATTGGTACTAAATTTATTTGATTTAAAATATGAATAGAAGTTATTAATTTAATTACATTTAAGATATTGAGAACACATATATATATATAATAATATGCGCAGTGCCGTGCTCCCAATGGCTCTCCAGGACGAACAATAAACCAAGCTCGTCATCCAGTATTCTTCATATCTAGGGGTTAAGACTCCCCCCCTCCCACTCGCAAAACTCTGAACTAAACACTGCACCCCAGCAGCAAAGCAACTGCCCCTCAGAACCTTTCATCCTGCTGCAAAAAATTATTTTGGCACCATTATCCAATTCTGGGTATGGGAACACAAGACCTGGAGGAGATGCCAGACAGTCAACAAGGCCAGCCAGAGGGTTCCCAGACATCTATCGACAAGCGAGCGGTGAAAGCCACCCTGGACAAACCAGAAGAACAAGACGAAACCAGACAAGACACCACCTGCAAGAGGAGAAACAAGAGGTACAATATTGAAAAACCAGACCGGGAAATGAGGAGCAATAGTGAAGCTAGAGATCGACAGGAGCCAAGCAAAAACACAGAAGAGCAAAAAGAAGGGGAAAAAATCTTCCCCCCGGATCTCTCATTGTCACAGGGAACAGTCCTTGAGCAAGTGCTCACCCTGCGAGCCACTCTAGAAAACATAATGAGAGATAACAGTAGCAGAATTTCTTCAACCTTAAGAGCAGACATAGTCCTTCAATGGACTAAATTAGAAACAATCCTCCTGCAAACAAATGTGGAGCACCAGAGGGCGCTTGCAGCCCTAGAAGCATATAAAGATGCTGATGGTGGCAAACAAATGCTACAGCGCGCCCCATCATATGCCCAAGCGCTGAGGCATACCCCAAGTGAGAGGGGAAAAACCAGTGAATTACAAGTGCCAAAGAAGAAAGTATTCACAAACACTCCAAATATAGTGATACTGAGACCTACCGGGGACAGCAACCAATCAAGTGAGCAAATCAAACAAAAAGTCATAGATAATATGAAGGAAGACTTTCAAAACACCAGGATAAAGTCTATCCGCAAAACCAGGAGCCCAGGGATTGTGATCGAGACTGAGAGCGAGAAGGAGATAGAAGAAATAAAAGCAAATGAGAAAATAACCACATTAGGGCTAAAGGCAGAATTACCAAAAAAGAAAGGCCCAACTATACTAATATTTGATGTAGGGTATGACATGGATCCGCAGCAATTAACCAACGAGATTTATAGAAAGAACTTACAGAGCCACTTCCCAGAGTTGGAACCCTCTGAGCTGATTTTTCCAAAGTTCAAAATAAAAGCAAAGAACGGGATGGGAGTAAATTGGACGGTGGAACTGGCGCCATCTGCTTGGCAAATCTTAAGCACCCAAAACAGAATATATATAGAATGGAGCAGCCTGAGATACAGGGAACATATATCCATTCCCAAGTGCTTTCGCTGCTGCAGATATGGCCACACCACTCATACTTGCACACAAAGAGAGCCGACCTGCGGCCACGCTCTGGCAAAGGGCATGAGTACAATACCTGCCCCAACAAAACCGACGCACCAACCTGCGCAAACTGTAAGAGTCTGAAACTGGAGCACTCACACTCCATCCGCGATACTGGGTGTCCGACATACCAAAAAATCAAGAGTTCCTACCAACAGAGAATAGATTATGGCCACACACCATAAACAATTCAACTCCAGCGTTCTCACATTCCACCAGCTCAATGCACAGCGTGCCAGAGCGGTGGCGGAGCAAGTCCGACTAAAAGCTGACGATGAAAATGCTGACATCCTCATAATATTGGAACCGTACATGCATCAAAAGCAAGTACGGGGGTATCCTATTAAATACAAAATTGTGCAGTACACAGATGAAACCCCATGGGCAACTGTGATAATCAGGAACCCCCATATCACGGTCACAAAAATCCCACAATTCTGCACACCATGGGCAGCATGTGCCCACCTTGTCACCTCTCTGGGAAGTCTTTATGTGGTTGCTCTATACTGCAGGCCAGGGGCAGAAATCGACTATGCGATAACATACCTGGAGAATCTTCAAACTGCACTAAGCGGAAACAAGATAATAGTGGGGGCAGACGTCAACTGCAGATCCCCCCTCTGGCACAGTACCACGCCTGAAAGAAGAGGCTCAACAAATGGGCAAAGGCTCGAGGAGCACCTGGCCAACTCCATATTTGTTGTTAAAAACCAACCCTTCTGCCTCCCGACCTTCTGCAACACCTTATGGGAAGCAGAGATTGACATAACATTATCCACAAGAAACATAGACACCCACATCACAAATTGGACGGTTAGAAATGCCTGGACGACCTCGGACCATCGTACAATAACCTTCACATTAGAAAGGAACTTGACAAGAACAGCTGCCGACAGGCACATGCTAAATAGATTCGCCCTAAGCAAGGCAAACTGGGACACCTTCCGAGAGACTCTACGCACAGTAGGCCAGCAATACCTGCACACACTGAGGGAGCAGGAATGCGGGAGCGAAAACCCGGAACGACTCCAGAAGGATTTAACAAAAATAATAACAGAAGCAGCAGAGAAAGCCATGAAGAGAAGAATCCCCATTGCACGGGCCACGCCGTGGTGGACTCCAGAGCTCACACGAATGAGGAAAATAGTACAACACAGAAGGAAACAATTTCAGAGGGCTAGGAGGAATTGGCCGCAACAAGAAGTCACTGAACTCAGGAACCAATATAGAATCGCTAGAAATTGTTATACTGAACAGATAAAGAAAAATAAAAGAGAATCATGGGAGAGGTTGGTACAAGGGTCAGGAAACAGCAACCCCTGGGGGGTGGTATACAAAATTACCACTCACAAACTCCCCAGGGGGGAAGTCGTGACAGCCACCAAAACAGCACAAGGAAATTTAACCATAACCTGGGAGGAGTCGATTGGGAACATCCTGGACAACATCCTTCAGGAGCTGCCAACAACATGAGCAGCAGGCTATCTGCCAAGCAAACAATTCCTATAATAATGACCAAATAGAACTCCCCTTCACCTTAGAAGAAATTCAGGATGCAGCAAGCCGCGCGAAAAATAAGAAATGCCCTGGACTGGACCTAATTGAACCGGAGATGGCAAAAGAAGCAACGGAACATATACCTGAATTACTGCTAAAACTATTCAATTGCTGCCTGGAAGCAGGTAAATTTCCACTACAGTGGAAAAAAGCAAATTTAAAACTGATCCTAAAAAACCCAACAAAGCCACCAGAGACACCTAGTTCCTACAGACCCATAGCCCTGCTACCAACCCTCAGTAAAATATTCGAACGGCTGCTACATACAAGAATCACAAGGCATTATAATGAAGCAAATCGTAACATGTCAAAGCAATACGGATTTACTCCTGGCAAATCCACTATCGAAGCAATACAGAACCTCCTCTCTAGAGTTGCCCATTGTAAAAGGAAATACTTCCTCGTCATCGCAGTGGATTTCGCTGGGGCGTTCGACACCCTCTGGTGGCCGAGCATCTTGGCGAGACTCAGAGCTGCCAACCTTCCATTGAATCTTTATTATTGCATGAAGGATTACCTGGCTGATAGAGCAGTGCAAGTTACCACACCATATAAATGCCTCAGTCGCCCAGTCCGCAGGGGCTGCCCCCAGGGTTCTGTCCTGGGGCCGCTCCTGTGGAACTTTGTCCTGGACGAATTCCTCGCCATGGATCTGGGTGGTGTGGAGGCCCAGGCCTATGCAGATGACTTGATCTTGACCATCGAGGCTGACAGCAGATCCTCCTTAGAAATCCAAGCAAATGATGCCCTGCAAAAGCTGCTAGATTGGACGCAGCTACACTTGCTCAAACTAGCACCCGACAAGACAAATTCGGTGCTGCTAAAAGGTACGCTAGACATAAGGAGACCACCACAAATTAAAATTGAGAACAAAACAGTTAAGCTGTGCGAACAGATTAAATACCTGGGAATAATCTTGGACAGAAAATTAAATTTCAAGCCACACCTAGAATATATTAAAGAAAAGATAAGAAGATATGCGGCCCTCCTCGCTAGAGTCACTCGCAGGGACTGGGGACTCAGACGTACTACCCTGTCTTTGTACTACAAAGCTCTCTTCATCCCTGCCATCACATATGGCTCCCCTGTCTGGTACGCGAGGGCGGCACTAGAAGTGAATAAACGAATCCTCGAAACCATTCAGAGGACCATCCTCCTTACCATGTCGAGAGCAACTAGAACGACTAGCACGGCTGCCCTCCAAGTCCTGGTAGGAGTTCTACCCCTGGATCTCGAAGCTTTCCGCTGTGGTCTGCTCTACCATCTTGCCAGAAACACATCGGCTACGATGTATGACCTCACCACTGACATCACTAATGACCGCAACTATGAGAAGAGAAGAATCACTGACCACCTCATCCAGATTTGGCAGAGGAGGTGGAGCAACACAGAAAAAGGTGCAGTGACCAGAAGATTCCTCCCCACTGTCACCAAGCTGTACCCTAAGGCGCCAGTGTGGTTTCACCCTGGTCGAAATACCACCTTCCTCCTTACAGGACATGGCCCGTTTAAAGCTAAACTACACCAACTTGGTATCATAAATAACGCGGACTGTCCCTGTGGCAACCCGGAGTCCTGGAGACACTTAATGTTTGAGTGCGATTTGTATGACGACCTGCGACTACAGCTAATAACGTCAATCCAATATATCCCAGACAACCAAGAACCCAGACTGCTAGACACTCAAGAGGACTACAAGGCACTCAGTCAATATGCCCAGGATCTATTTTCTAGAAGGAAAACAATGATAGAAATATACCAAAGGCAACCCAACTAGAAAGAATGCAGGAGGTCAAACAAGTAAAAAAAAAAACTCACCATACCACAGAAAGACAAGACTTTAGGATGATTTGAATGGCCTACTGTCGACCCAAAACTGCACTCCCTTGTGCGGGTTTTTTTTTTTTTTTTTCGGGGAGGGAGAGGGGGAGGGGGTATTTGCTCTTCTCCTCGCCTCCCCATATTTTCACTCTGGTGGGGCATGGGCATGCCCCACTGAAAATGGGGGGTCACCTCTCTATCCGACCCCTCTTCTTCCTATTTCATCCCCCCAGTCTTCACCCTCCCCTCCCAACACTTTCTCTTGTACAGCGACTGCCCCACATGTCCAAATTTAAATCACATCAAATTTTGCCCGACCTTTTAGGCTCTCTAGAAATAGTTCTTTCAGCGTAAAACCCCACGCAGCACTTTCTAAATGCAATTTTACTTAAACCGATAACTCCAACTTAGCGATAACTCCAACCTTTATTTTAGGTCCTCGTCACCGAAATCCCAGGAAAGTAAGTGGCAGGACCTGCCAGAGTATAATTAGTCTCTTGGTACACCCGGCCGGCGTCCCCGTTGCTAGGTATGGTAACGCCGGGTCCCACTGGGGGCCCGGCGGCCAACAGGCCGGATGAACAATGGGCACAACAAACTACATACCACATGACCCATACATTATTTTTAAACCTCTGGCATAGACAGGGTACTGTCACTCGATACAAAGAACATACGCGGAGATGGGAGAAATCCCCGGGGCCGTCAGACCCTCAACATACCTATACCTATACCTATACCACTCATATACCACGTGAAATTAATAATATAGTTTATTCAGCTATTTGCTGAAACTACTATACATTAAGGTGACTTTAAAGACATCTTACCGATAACCATCATCAGACCATGCTGCTAAGAGACTTATCTTGAAGATGATCCCAGAAACCTGATGTGTATACCCTGTTTCTGGGAGCATCAGCAAGAGTCTGTCAGCAGCATGGTCTGATATCAGTAAGATGCCTGAAACGTCACCTTAATGCTAATACTGTTCTCAAAGTGGGTGCCGCAACGTCAAATTTAGCATTGGCTTATATCATGGCAGTTGCTACGAAAGGTCATTGATTTTCATGCAGTGTAAATTAGAAGTCGTCATGAAATAACTGATGACTGCATCGCAGTGTTTATGTACATACACCTACATATACGGAACAGCCGAGCCGTCTGTCCCATACACTGTATTTGAAACAGCACACCACCGCTGTGAATGCTCATACTTGCTTAGCAAATCGTAGCCCTAAAATTAATAAAATTTCAATTAATTCTGTATTTTTTTTTTTTTTTTCTTTTTTAAATTTTGAATTATTTTAGTTTCTGGATATAAATTAGAAAATGTACTTATTGTTCTAAAAACATTAAAATAAGTATGAAAAAACAATTGAATATTATTTCTTTAATTTAGATTTTTTTATACAATTTATTATTCTTACAGATATAGAAACTTTGCATAAAATGTGGTATGAGGCCAATTTTTAAATAAAAAAAATTTTGTTTAAAAATCCTGTACCAAAAGCCAAATGTTTTTTTCATGCATTTTTCAAAAAAAAAAAAAATTCCCTCATTGACCTTCCATATGCACCACCTTAAAAAATATTCTGCCAGCACCCATGCACCGGTGCTGGGGGTGCCTGGAATTTTTCATAATGGATTTAGGGTGTCTTCACATTAAAAAGTTTGAGAACCACTGCCTATGTATAGTAGTTTCAGCGAATAGCTTAATAAACTATATTATTAATTTCAAGTGGTGTATGGGTGGGCACTGTGGGTGACCATCCAGGTATGAACCAACGTAAGCAGGGGTCGAGGTGTGGCACCCCTCTGTGTTACCAGGCAATACAAGGTGGTAGACGACTCTCATCAACCGGTGTAATACCACCACTTTGCTTATTGGAGGCTTGAAGCAGTGGAACCCATGTTTAGTCTCCAGAGCTAACTTCCGCTCAACCCTTCCACATCTCTTCCATCATGCAGTATGACTGATGACTTTTGAGGTTATGATGAGCATCATGGCGAGATCCAATCTTCCTTACATTTCGAGGATACAGATCTAAAACGGTGTTCGCAGGCCGGCCGCTAGTCAGTACACCGGACCGAACCTATTGGTAACTTTAGAAGGCTTCCGGATCAGCTAGTGTATAATTGTGCTACCTCTACTCTACTAGATAGTGATTGGAGGAAGTCTGAGTAGTGTGTATGCAGGGGGGGGGGAGAGGATTGCCAAGGCCACGTTATGTCAAGGACCTGGGTATGTTCTTACCATGTGTAGGCCATATCCAAAAATTTCATTACTTCATACAGCATCCCCCCACTTTTCGTACTATTGAATATACCATGAATTGTGAAACTAACAGAGTAAGCTTATCTGCAAAACGATCTAAACCTCCCAAACACTTCCTAGTTCATTTCCACTTGCAGTCTGCCAAACACCATGTACTTTTTCTGACAGAATCTCAGTCACCCGAATTATTCACCGTATGATTCCTTTTGCATCAAAGGTGGTACTTGTGCATATGTCCATTCCGATATTCCCTGTCAGAGAATTGGTAATTTGGAATCTCCTCTCTCTTCGATTTTCTCTGGCTTAAAATCTCTCTACCTCACTGTGTCAAATTCATCTGTTGTCACTACTGTTCTCCCAACTCCACTAATCAATTGGAGTTCTTTGACTTCCTCTCTTTGCAAACTTGACTTTCTCCAGTCTAACTTTCTGAACAGTGAGGTAATTTTCCTTTGTGATTTTAATGTTCACAACTCCTGCTGGCTTCCGTTTTCTAGTCACACCGACCCAGCTGCTCGAGATGCTAAGGCTTTTGCAATTTCTAATGACCTCGCACAGATTGTTCATTTACCTACAAGAATACCGGATAATCCTACCATACAGCCAACACGCTTTATCTTTTCCTCACAAATAACCCTTCTAAGTACACAGTCAAAGTGAGTGGTCCTTTAGGTACCTCAGACCACAACTTGGTGATTGTCTCTTCTCCAATGGAGCCTTTATCTCATGGCTATTCACAATCTTGTATTGTTTGGCATTACAAGAATGCAAAATGAGATGACCTGCGAGATTTTTCTTCTTCTTTTCCTTGGTTGGATTACTGTTTCAAAACTTCTGATGTCAACATTTGCTCAGATCGTGTCAGTGAAATTATTATTGTAGGAATGGAATCCTGTATTCAACACTCCACTCTAAAATCTTGTCCTTTATCTAAACCTTGGTTTTCCAATAAATGTGCTAAGGCTGTTCAGTAGAAGAATGATGCATATCATAATTGGCTTGTTTCCAAATCTTCAGTTTCATTTTCTGCCTACACCAAAGCTCGCAACAATTGTAAAGCAGTCATTAATCAGCCCAAACTAGATTTTGAACAGACTAAGAGTATAAAACTTGATTCTTGCCCTAATGGTAGCTGAGCATTCTGGTCTCTTGCCAAAGCTATTGGCCGCAACTTTTGCCCATCTCTGCTCCCACCTCTGTCAAAACAAGATGGTTCTGTTGTCACTTCAGCCAAATATAAAGCTGACCTGCTAGCATCACATTTCTCTTCCAACTAATGTATTAATGATCTTGGTAAAACACCTCCCACCATTCCCAACACGCACCATTCAATGCCTCCTGTGGTCTTCTGTCAAAAGGATGTCAGAAGGATTTTGACGAATCTTGATGCTAAGAAAGCACTAGGTCCTGATGGTATTTCTCCACTTGTTCTCAAAACCCGTGCTCCTGTTCTTTGCAGGAGCACAGGTTTTGAGTCTTTTTTCACTTTCTTATTCCAAAGGTGTTTTTCCTTCTGCTTGGAAATTTGCTCATATCCAGCCAGTTCCTAAAAAGGGTGACAAACCCCTCCCATCCAATTACTTCTACTCTTTCTAAAGTAATGGAGAAATCAATTAACCGCCAACTCTTAAAACTACCTAGAAACCTTCTGTCTGATCAACGATCGCCAGTATGGATTCTGTCAGTGTCGATCCACTGGTGATATTCTGGCTTATGTTACCCATTTATGGACTAATTCAATGGAAAAGTTTAGTGAAACACAAGCTGTTGCTCTTGACATCTCCAAGGCTTTCGATCGTGTTTGGCATAATGGTCTTCTAAACAAGCTTCCATCTTATGGTTTGCCAACTGTTTTTTGTAATTGGTTATCCAGTTTTCACTTTGATCGCTCACTGAGGGTGATGGTAGATGGCTCTCTATCTTCTAACTTCTCCACTAATGCTGGAGTCCCCCAAGGTTCGGTTCTTTCCCACACACTTTTCCTCTTGTATATTAATGACCTTCTTCCATTGACAGAAAATCCTATCCATAGTTTTGCCGATGATAGCACATTGCATTCCACTTTTCATTTTGAAAAACCTTACCCTGCTCAATCAGCTTCAACTTCTTGAATATCTAACAATTCTTTAAATGCTGATCTTCACGTATTTCTCCAGTGCGGCAAAGACAAATTAGTTGATTTCAATCCTTCAAAAACTCAGTCTTGTCTTATATCTCGCAAAAAGGATTCTTCTGCTACTATGCTTATCTTTGGTGACACTCTGATTTCTAGGCAAAATGATATCTCTTTTGGGATTACCCTGACTTCTAATCTCTCTCGTCACATTACAAATATTGTTTCCTCTGCATCTAAAAAAACTTGGTTTTCTCTTTCGCTCTCGGCGTTACTTTTCTTCCAAACAGCTGTTCACTCTGTACAAATCACAAATCCGTCCTACTATGGAATATTGTTTCCAAATCTGGGGCGGTGCCCCCAAAACCTCTCTCAGGCTTCTAGATTCCATTTAGAAGAGGGCAGAGTTAGGTTAATTAATGACTCCTCTTTAACAGAGTCTCTCCAATCTCTGTCTCATAGACGTACTGTTTCTGCTGCATGCCTTTTCTACAGATACTTTCACTGTTCTTCTGAATTGGTTTCTATAATTCCCGCTCTCTCTTTCAAAACAGTCTGGACACATGCTGCCACCAGCCAACATCCATTTAATGTCCAACTTCAAACTCACAGAACCAACTTTTCATCTTCCTCATTTATTCATTCAACTGCCATTTTATGGAACAACCTTCCTTCCTACGTATTTCCTGAAAATTACAGTCTACACAAGTTCAAGTGTAATGTCAACAAATCTTCTTTCGTCTTCTCAACCTCCAACCCAAGCACGGTACTAAGTACTATAGGTTCTAATACCTCTCATGTTTGGGGTTTTCATAAAAAAAAAAAATAAAAAATTAAATATAGTAATTTTAATGGAAAACAATCAAGTAATGTTGTTTCCCAATTATATTGCTTAGGACACTTCTTGCATTTAGCTAAATTTCATATTTTTCCTGCAAGAAATAGAACTATACTGTTTTTTTCAAATTTCCTTTCTTAAACTTTTCAAACACCAACAAACTTTTATCAGGCATTAGTAATGGTAGTAGTAGTAGTAGTGGCATGTGATGCAAGAAAGCAGTGTATAAGCTTATGCAGCATCAGCCAAAAAAAAAAAAAAAAATCACACCATTCCCTCCAAATGCCTGTCCAGTTCCTCCTTAAATTTATTTAACCTGTCAACTTCCACAATGACAGATGGAAGTTTGTTCCAGCAATTAACCACCCGCTGGCTAAAGGCAAATTTCCGCACATCTATTCTACATCTCTCTTATCTTAATTTGAATTTATGCCCACTTAGGTTTGTAATCTGAACAGGTGGAAGGATCCCATCAGAATTCAACGTACTCAATCCATTCAAGGCCTTATACACCTCAATCAGATCACCGCACAGGTGCCTAGTCTCGAGCCACTGCAATTTGCAGAACTTAAGCCTCTCTTGGTAAGAGGATCCCTTCATTCCCCTCACCAATCTTGTTGCCCTTCTCTGTACACACTCAAGTAAATCTACATCTTTCCTAAAATGAGGCCTCCAGACCTGTACGCAGTACTCAAGGCGTGGCCTGACCATTGCCTTATACAGAGGGACAATCACCTTCTCCATGCTAGCAAAATTCCTATATATCATTGACAAAACCCCATGACCTGCCCTGTCAACCTGTCTGCATTGCTCAGAAAATTGACTGCACAATTACTACCAGGTCTTTTTCATTTTCTACCACCTTAAGTGTAGTACCACACAGTTGGTACGTTTCTCTAGGGTTACTTCTACCCATATGCAGTACTTTGCATTTGTCAAGGTTAAACTTCAGTTGCCACTTCTTAGCCCATCTGCCAAAATTATCTAGATCCTGTTGCAGTAGCACACTGCCATTACTGTCATTAACAACCCTGCAAACCTTTGTATCATCTGCAAACTTCAACATTAAGCCTGATATACCTTCATCAATATCATTGATAAATATACAAAACAACAGTGGACCTAACACCAAACCCTGTGGGACTCCACTAATAACATTAGTCCACGAAGAGCAGCACCCATTGATTACCACCCTCTGTCTTCTCCCACTTAACCATCCTTTTATCCATTGTAGCAACTTACCCTTAATACCATTCTGCTCCAATCTGTACAATAGTCTTCCATGCGCAACAGTGTCAAAAGCTTTCCTGAAATCCAAATATATGATATCAAAATTATTTTTTGCATCCAGTTCCTTTGTAACCACATCATAATATCCTATCACATTTGTCAGACAAGACTTTCCCTTAACAAACCCATGCTGTGTCTGAATTATTGCTGCAGTCTTGTCTAGATGATCCTGCAATGCATCTTTAACCAGTGACTCCATTATTTTACCCGGAACAGAAGTTAAACTAACTGGTCTGTAATTACTCGTGTCACCCTTCGATCCCCCTTTATGAACTGGGGATACATTTGCACATCTCCAGTCCGTGGGAATCTCCCCTGAGTCCAAGGATGCTCTCATAATTATGGCTAAGGGTTTGCTTAGTTGATTTGCCGCCTCCTTTAATATAACTGGATAGATCCCATCCACCCCAGGTGCTTTTCTTATGTTTAACTTCAACAATTTCTCCTCCACTTTGCTTTCAGTTATTACAAAATCATTAAGTATCCTGCTACAATTTGATAACCTTCTGCCATTTTCAAACCTTAATAATTCCTCATGTGTGAATGTAGATGCAAAATACTCATTCAGTTTGTTTGCTATCTGAGCAGGATCATGAACAGTCGAACCATCGTTGTAAAGTGGACCAATCAGATTCATCCCCTTCCTTTTAGAGTTTATATAAGTAAAGAAATCCTTGCTGTTTTTCTTAGCATCTTTTGCCAAGGATTTCTCGTAATCTGCCTTTGCCTGCTTAACCTCCTTTGTGACCTGATTACAGACTAGCTTATATCTGCCATAGGCTTGTGAGTCGCTTGATAATTTATATGCATCCCATGCATTTTTCTTCTCTGTTACGAGTCTCATTAGTTCATTAGATAACCATTTAGGCCTAAACCTTGAACAATATTTCTTAATAGGTATGAAACTTTTAGTAGCATGAACGATTAATTCCTTGAATGCTTCCCACTGTACAGAATTTAAAAACTGTCGGAGACTACTGTACTCCCCCCCTTACGGAAGCAAAAACCCTTTCCTTTACCCCTGATGGTAATTAAATCTTTAAGTAAATCCCACATCAGCACACTGTGATCACTGCCACCTAGTGGTTCTTTTATCTGCAAATTCCTAATACATGAATGATCACTACTGATAACCAGATCAAGAGTATTATTTTCTCTGGTTGCCTCTCAAACATGCTGCTGCAGAAAACAATCATCCAATAAATCCACAAAAGTCTGACTAGTGTGTGAGTGACCAACCCACAAGTTCCAGTCAATATCTGGGAAGTTAAAATCCCCCATTATAAGACATTCCAATTTACTAGCCCACTCTATTTCTCTGTACAATTGTTCATTGTACTCATTAGAGTCATTAGGCCTATAACACACTCCTACTCTTATTTTTGCTTTCGCAGTGCTTATGTCACACCAAACTGACTCAACAGTGGACTGTTCATCTATATCAACTGGATGCACTTCTTTTGATTTTATGTTTTTCTTAATTAACAGCATAACACCTCCTCCCTTTCTATCCTGTGTATCCTTTCTGTACACATTGTACTACCCAAATTTCAGTTCCGCATTCCTTATATCTGTGTGACACCACGTCTCTGCTATCCCAACAATATCCGCCTTTGATGTCTTGACCAACACTTCAAATTCATCAAATTTATTTACTATACTTCTCCTACTCCTAGTTACCCTAACACATCCCATATACCCACCTATTTCAGGATGAGTGCCATCCATCCCTGAAACCCCCAACACCCTACGCTCCAGGTCGCTACTTATTCTAATAGAAGTTGTGCAAGAATCACTTTCACCTCTGCCTACGGCTACTGTTAAACTATTAGTCCTTGTATCTCCCCAAGCTATCAGTTTTCCGACCCACGTAATACTGCCTCGATAGCATCAGCAAATATTCTTGCACCCTTTCTATTTAAGTGTATCCCATCCCTGTAGAAGCAGTCTCTCCTGTTAACAAGTACAGTCCAGGCTGAAAAAAATTCTACCCCTTGAGCCTTGCACATTCTTTCCAGGGCCGAATTGATCAACATGGCTCTCATCATATACTCCCTTCTATCGTGTCTGGGCAGAATTGCAGACACTTTCAAATTCAACCCTAACTCTCAGCTTTCGTTCAACGGTGACCTGTACTTGTTAAGTAATTCTGCCGGTCTCCTACTCCTAATATCATTAGTGTCAACGTGTACAACTATATCACCTTTTGTGCCCTTAAAAGATGATATCTGCTCTACAACGTCATCAACCTTTGCCCCTGGTAGACATATCCTGGTCCTGTTCCACCTATCCTTTTTACAAAGCATGTTTTCCATTGCCCTGACACTACTAGTTCCTGTGGGACCAGTGCATTCTGCTTTGGGGGTTGACACTGTGTTGCGTGATGACCAAGTGCAAGCTCTGGCGTTGATGTGGGCAGCTGAGAGCTTGATGGGCCCCTCAATTTAGATCTTTCGAGGGCATCCACCTTGTCCTTCAAACTCTCATATAGGCCCATAACAACGCTGAGTTGTCGCCTGATTTCCTTACAATCCTTACAAACCTCTTAAAAATCTTTTGAGCTATTCTAAAACCAATTATGATTATATATTCATTATTTATTTAATAGTAAAGTAGTTTAATAAATAAATACCTAAGCAGAAACACATAATTAAATTTTAATTTAAAAAAATGTCACTTTCTCAAGTCTTGAAAAATAACAGGCAGCAAATGAAAAGTGCACTGACCAGCAAAGTAAAACAGACAATGTGCGAGCAATAAGGAAGTCTGAAGTACTGAGTATAACAATAAGTATATACCCTGGTGTTCAAAGAAAATGCATCAATTAGGAATTTCACATTTCTAACCCGTTTTCACAATGGTATGTTACATTAATGACTAGCATCACAAACAGAAATATAAACAAAAGATATTTATTAATAGTTAAGGCAAAGCTATGCAATATTTGACAGGTGTTCTCAGAATATTCCAAAATGAGCATTTGCAACCTTTATACAACAGTTTTGGTAAACACAATTATGGCTGAAATGTTATCAGAAGCCCTCAATTTGCTTCAGTTTATCATTTTAAATGGAAAACAAAACCAAAAGTTCACCAGGTGCAAACTAATATTTATTTGAACCGCCTCTGGCCCTGATGACAGCAGCAGCAGCACATCGTCAAGGTATTGACAAGATCAATTTCTGAAGATAATTAACTGACAGTTTGTGGTTCCAAACACAAATTATGGCTTCCTGAAGGTTCTTTGGTTTCTTTCTGGCAACTGCAGATTTCACATGATGCCAACAGTTCTCTCTAGGATTCAGATCCAGGCTCTTTCCTGAAACAATTATGGCTGAAATGTTATCAGAAACCCTCAATTTGCTTCAGATTATAATTTTAAATGTAAAACAAAACTAAAAGTTCACCAGGTGCAAACTAATATTTATTTGAACCCCCTCTGGCCCTGATGACAGCAGCACACCGTCGAGGTATTGATCTTGTCAATGCCAGGTAATGCCAGCTAAGAGTTGTAATGGACCGTTCTTCCAACCATTTTTTCACCTGTAACAAATGTAAACACATTACACTGTCAAACCTCTAATGCAGAAATGAAGCTAAAGCAACTACAGAAGTGCCTACTTACACTTTTTTGCCTGATTACAAGGAGCAGAGTCATCCTGAAAGATTCAGTTACTTGGCAGGTTGAGATGGTCTCTAATGGTTGGCAGCAATTTGCCTTCCAATACAGCCAGGTATCCATTGGCATTTACGGAACCGTTTATAAACTGCAGGTGATCTACCCCATGATACGGAATGTACCCCCATATCGTTTGGCTGATAGGGAATTTCACTGTAGACACCATACAGGTTGAATTTCTTCTCATTCGAGAAAATAACTGACTTCCACTGCTTGTGAGTCCATTTGACATGCTCTTTACACCAAATTAATCGGGCCTTTTTCATTTTTTGTATGAGGAGGGGCTTCTTAGGATGACGGGCTACAAGTCCATTTTTGAAGAGGCCTCTTCTGACTGTTACTGAACTTGCTACCACTCCTCTATGCTCTTCACATTCTCTTTTCTGCTCAGACAAAGAAGCTTTACAGTTTTTAAAGCATAAACGCTTCAAAACGCGGTCCTGTTTTGGGGTAGAGACTCGTTTGTGTTGGGTTCCTTTTTTTCCTATCAGCAGAACCAGTATTCTTGAGTTTGGAAAGAAATCTACTCACTGTAGTGTGATTACAAGATACTATAAGCAATGTGACAGGAAGAACATCCTTACTCAAGTAAAGCAACAATAGCACTCTTTCTTTGTGGCACCAACTGCACGTAACTCGTTCATCCTGACACAAGCAAGGAATGATTGCAACTCTTGCAAAGCGTGCTTATATAGCTGAAAGTAACTGCTGATGCTATAATAAGTCATCATCTACACATGTCAATCTTATCTGATGCAATCTGTAAGAAATATTGCCATATACTTAAGTTATTGGGATGACAATTACAATTTTAAGGGGTGATGCACTTTCTTTGAACACCAGTGTATTTACATCATATAAACAATCTGAAAAGCTAAATCCATGTTTATATTCTGTTATTAAGCACATGTGCTTTTTTTTTATTTTATGTTTTTTTTATTATATACCTTATGTTATCTCATTGCCACTGTCATCAAATCTGTCGATTGCTTTTTCAGTCACTTCTAATACAGATAGAAGGCTGAAACTTTGTACATATTCCTAATTTGCATGAAAATGCATTCTATCAAAATTTGAGCTAAATTTATCAAGCAGTGCACTGTGCAGCCATTGCATGTCATATATCGGCCACCTGGATTTATACCTGACCCGGTTTTCAGATATTTTCCCCACTTCTTATCTGGTTAGAAGGGTGTGATATTGTAAACAATCTCTTTTGACATAATAATGTTTCCAATTAAATTTGAGCTAATCCATTGCGTGGTCCACAATGCAGCTATTACATGCCTCATATCAGCTACCTGCTTTTCATGGTTGTATGCATGTAATAAATACATATAAAGCGTGCAAGATTTTATTGTCTATCCTTGTATTGTGTAAAGATTTTTTGTTGATGAAAATCTTTTCACATAAATTTTCAATCATACTTTATTTATAAAAAATGTATGAAAATTTCAATTCATAAAAAATAATAAGGCAGTTCCCGCTTTACGAGTTTTTTTTAAAATCAATTATCAACAAAATCGAAAATATGAATAACATTCATAAATACCACGTTTCAAACCACACACGTAGCTATACAATACAGCACACCCCACTTTAAGATATTAATCCATTCCAGAGACACCATCGTATTGCGAAAATATTGTAATGCGAACCCAATAGCAAATTGTTTTTTGGTAATTCGTTCTACAACCTCGGAGGTTGAAATTTTCACTAGATAACTCTCTAAAAGGTCGTTTTTATAGTGTAAATTGTATTAATTACCAATTCAAATCATTAAAATGCACTATTTTTTCATCATTATCATAAGTTCTGTTAAAAGAACCAATTTTGAACCGCTTTATGATATTTTTCTAAAGCACATTCCTGGAGGTCACGACCATAAAACAATAAAAACAATTTGCACTTTTCGGTTTATTGGGTTTTTCTGTTACTGCAAGCAATTATAAATGGGTAGTAAACTCCATGTTATTACATTTGCAAAAATACCGATAGCTGGAATTGTGTGGTTTTTTTGTTATTATGGTGAAATGTGTTTCCCCTTTACTGAAATCTTCAATCGTATAAAACACATAAATAAAATTTCAGAATTTTCACTTCATTCTTTTTTTTTTAAGCTTCGTAAACTTGTTACTCCGCGCAAATCGTGTTAGTTGCAATTTGTGCTTCCGTTAAAAAATGCTCATGCATGCTATTGAAATTTATAAAGAAAAGAGAAAGATTATCTTGGAAACAAATGCCTCTTGAAGCATTTCTGAAGAAGACGACTCCTTGTGCAACAAACTAATGAGTGCTGAGCCAATAATGAGTGATCAACGAGTGTGTATTTAGTCGATGATGATGACGAAGAATAAACATTCTTTAACATTTGTAAGTCATAAATAATTTCCTTTTTATTATAATTTGTTTGATTTTACATGCTACGTTTTCGTTTCTTTAGATAAATCAATCATTGTTTAAACATAAACTAATTGGCTAACTAATTTTATTGTTGAGAATGTAACCCCCATTTTTAACTTTGTGTATGGGAAATAAATTCCTACTTTACGAGTGCGTGGTAGGAATGAATTAACTCGTAAAGTCGGGAACTACCTGTAAAATATAAATATAATGTTTAGGTATAATTTGATGCATTTGTTTGTTTTGTTCTGATGCACTAATACATAGGATTTGTAAACAACGCTTATATTGACTGAAGGTCACTGTTAATTTTTGTTTGTCAACAATCTGAATTAACTGTCGAAACGAACAAAATAAATTTTTGGGGGGTTTTAAATCAGTTTCCTCTGATGAATTTCAAGCAAAAACACTGACAAAATAGTTTCTGTGCATAATTTGTGCGCAATTTTTTGAAAGTGATAAACGTACAAAAATATACACTCTCTCATTCTACAGCATTCATTACGTCATTAAACAACAAACGAATTCGTTAAAATTAAAAAAATTAAAAATCATTAAAATTCAACGTGATATCTTCAGCGGTTCTCAAATTATAGGAAAATTTTTCAAAAATGGAGTTTCTAGAAAAATACATTCTAACTCTGGGAAGAGTATGTAGCAGACTGTAAACATCTGCAACATACAAAAGTTTAAAAGCTTAATTATAAGAATTTTAAACTCTAATCAATCGGAAAATATTTTCTAAAGAATATACAATCCAAACATGAAAATAATCAATTTCTCAACATTAAAAACCTTTCTAGTGCCTTTGATGATTCCTAATTTCAATTCATTTCTTTACATGCTTAAATTCCATTTGCAGTAAATCATGGTGAAACAAAATGAAACAACTCAACATAAGCGACGGATAGAAAATGCATGGAAAAAATATCATAAGAAGTAAGCACAATGAATTTCAGAAGAATCGTGAATCACAAAGGAAATGTAGGCATACAGAATCGCCAAATTCTTGCAATAAATGACAACGTACAGACTGTGAATCACATCTTAATCGAACACTTGGAGATTCGTACAAAACAGAACATTTTCAAAGGAAAATAAATGTCTTCGCCTATCAGGTGTGTGATATTTGCTTGAAAAGGTACTATCCAAATCAATCCAGCTGATAAAAGCTCCAGATTATCTTCCTGTAGAACTCTTACAAAAGAATTCGTTAATTCTCTGTCATCGATGCAAGTCCCATTTGCATGGAAAACTTAGACAGCCACCTTCAAAAGTTTACTGGAACAATTTGTATCCAGGAGATATTCATCAGGAAATCATGGTTTTGTCAGAATATGAGAAGATATTACTTTTGCGAATCATTCTGTTTATGAAAATTATCAAGTACAGCGGCATATTTGGACAGTATGGATTTAAAGGACAAGCTGTTCGATAACCATCCAGGATTAAGTGACAAAGATTTCCAATACAAACAAGCGATGAATCTAGGTCAATACAATTTGTTTAATTTTATCACTTGCAACATTAGAAATCAGCTAGAAGGATCTCTTGAAAGAATTAGAATGTTTATCACAGGTGGGGCTTGAACAGGAAAAACATTCATTTGAATGTGATCAAAGAACAAATTTGTAGGTGTTTTGGTGGAAAAAGGATTGCTGTCAAAGTATGTGCATTAAGTGGTGTAGCAGTGAGGTTGATTAATGGTCAAACTCTACAGTCAATGTTGAAGCTTCCGGTTCAAAAAGATGGAATAATCGTCAATTTGCTCCTCACTGGTGCATATTTGAGACAGATGTGGCTGCAGTGGCGAAACACTCAATTTCTAATCATCAATGAAATTTCAATGGTTCCTTATGAAATGTTATGCATGATTGACTCTAGATTAAAACAGTTGTGTGATAGTCCTGAAATATTTGGTGGAATCAACATTTTACTTTTTGGTGATTTGATGCAATTATCACCAGTTAGAGGAAGTGCCATCTACGATCAGCCTAAAACCAGCAACACATCTTTGGCAATCACTGTCATTTTGCGGGTTGACACGAAACATGAGGCAACGCGGAGATACATTTATCGATATGCTCAATGATTTATGTATTAGAGAACTGAAGAAAGAACACATGAATGTTCTCTTGGGAAAATGGCCAATCTTTCGGGAGAATTTGCTATTGGCAGAGCTTTGCATGTTGATACCACTGATAAGTGGTATCAACATGCAAAGGTTTGGAATATTATCGGAAACAAGGAATGGGGATGATCACAATAACAGTGCAAGACCGAATCGCGAATGCTACAAAGAATCTCGATAACTTTTGATATTGCAAATATTATACCCAATGATATTAATAAAACCGGTGGACTCCCTAAATCATTAACGTTATTTGTCGGAGCAACAGTTATGGTACGTTACACTGTCAGCACAGAAAAAGGTCTCGTCAATGGAGCAATGGGAGAAATTACTGAAATAATTTGGCCACTATTTCGAAGAGCACAAATGTATCCTATTTAGGTTTACCTAATTAAAAAATAATATATAAAAAAAAACGGTTTTTCAAAAATATACCTTATATTTCAATTATCGTACACTAAAAAGTAGAAAATATTAAATTATAAACAATTAGTAAATAAATCCCAAAAAAATCTGTGGCCTTTATTCTGCAACACGAAATTCCTCATTTTAAAAAAGGTAATGGCCACACCTTATATTTTATTGGAATCTATTTACATCATTTAAACAATCTGAAAAGCTAAATCCATGTTTATTGATGTTTATATTCCATTATTAAGCACATGTGCTGTTTTTTTTTTCTTTTTTCTTTTTTAAGTCCTCTTTCGAAAAGTTGGATATTGTGGTGCTGGCAATGTCGGTATTTCCAATTATGAAGTTTGTTTTTAGCATTAGCATTACCAAAGGCACATGATGCAAGAAAGCAAGCTTATATAGTATCATATATAGCCTCAGCCAAAAAAAAAAAAAAAAAAACCCCTTATTTCACCCATCCACTCGCTCCAAATGTTTGTCAAGTTCGAATCTATTTAAGCTATCAACTTCTACAACAACAGATGGAAGTTTGTTCCAGCAATCAACCACCCGCTGGCTAAAGGCAAAATTCCGCACATCTATCGTACAACCATCTTTCCTGAATTTGAATTTATGCCCTCTCAGGCGATTATTCTGAGCAAGGGGAAGAATCTCATCAGCATTGAGCATGCTCAAACTACTCAATCAGATCACCTCGCAGGTGCCTAGTCTCCAGACACTGTACAGTAAACCCCCGCTATTCCCGATATCTGTATTCGCGGTTTCGCGATCACTGATTTAATATAAAACGAAACCTAAAAAAAATGTGAATTTTAAAGCGCCGTGAATATTATCCGCCATAAAAAAACATGGGCGTGGCTAAAATTATCTTTCTCGGTCAAAACAGCGCTCAGTGGGTGGGGGGAGAGGGGTGACAAAATCGCGAGCGTGGATGTTTTTCGCTAATCCTTGTTTAGTATGTGTTATGTGCTTGTAATGGAAGTTTTCGTTGTTTGCTTTTAATTTACATGCTTATAAATTGAATAAATTTATCAATTTATAAATTGATATGCTTACAAAAGTGATAAATCTACCGTTTTGCAGTGTAAAACACTTTTTCTAGTGTGTTAATGGACGAAAGTGACTTTATTGTGTACAAGTTCTTTCTAACCCATACAAAAATATGGCTACGAATAACAAGAGAAATGTGAAAATATCAAAGAAGGTGATGACATTAGCGAATAAAATTGAGTTATTAGACAAAATTTTTAATGGTGAAAGTGTCTCCTCAGTGGCAAGACATTATTAAATCAATGAGTCAACGGTACGATCAATCAAAAAATCGGAAGGAAAAATCCACCGTAGTGTCCCGGAAAAGCGCTAATTGCTTCAAAAATTTGCTCTGTAACTCGTGATGTTAAATTAGAAAAAATGGAAAAAGCTTAAAATCTGTGGATAGAAGACCGAACTCAAAATAAAATTCCATTAAGTTCACTCATCATTCGTGAAAAAGAAAAACTCCTTTATCAACACTTTGGCAGGATAAGTTTTTTTTTTGCTAGCCAAGGCGCTGGTTTGAAATTTCTAATAAATATTACATTTAATATTAAATTGTTTCTTATTTTCATTTCAATGCCATATGCTTGCATTTCACTATGTACTGTCTATGTACATAGTCATATTATGAAGGTACATAATAATATGTAAATAGACACAATTTTAGACTAGTTTTTCTTATATATTTCATACTTTGGAACGGAAACCCTTTATTACTATGGGAGCCATAACTCCGTATTCGCGACATTTCTCAGGAACGTAACCCCCGCGAATAGTGGGGGTTTACTGTATTTTGCAAAACTTAAGCCTTTCTTCGTAAGAGCAACCCTTTGTTCCATTCACTAATCTTGTTGTACCCTTCTCTGTACTTGTTCCAACAGCTCTACATCCTTCTTAAAATGAGGCCTCTAGACCTGTTTACAGCACTCAAGTGGTGGCCCGACCATTGCCTTATACGAGGGGATAACCACCTCCTTATCCGTGCTAGAAAAATTCCTATATATCATTGACAAGACACAATGAGCTACTCTTTCAGACCATCTGCACTGCTCAGAAAACTTCATATCTGCCTGCACAATTACCCCCAGGTCCTTTTCATTCTCTACCACTGTCAGTGTGATACCACAGAGTTGATACGTTACTCTGGGATTACTGCTTCCCATATGCAGTACTTTACACTTGTCAATTTTAAACTTCCTTTGCCACCTCTCAGCCCATCTGCTCTACTTTTCTAGATGCTGTTGCAGGAGCATTCTGTCATTAGCGTCATTAACAACCCCGCTGACCTTTGTATTGTCTGCAAACTTGGACAATAATTGACATAACTGTAATTACTTGTGTCGCCCTTTGACCCTTCTTTGTGAATTGGGGTCACATTTGCGCATCTCCAGTCCATGGGTACCTCTCCTGAGTCCAAGGAAACTCTCAAAATTATGGCTAAGGGTTTCTTACTTCCTTTGTTCCTCCTTTAATATAACTGGATAGATCCCATCCACCCCAGGTGCCTTTCTTATATTTATTTTCAACACATCTATCCTCCTTTCTTATGTTTCTTATGTTTATTTTCAACACATTTCTCTTCCTCTTTGCTTTCAGTTATTACAACAGCTAGCTCACTGCCAGAGTTTAATTCACTTCTGGCATTCCCCCTCCCCGAATAACTCCTCATGTGTGAATGTAGATGGAAAATACTCATTTAGTTTGTTAGCTATCTAAGCAGGATAATCAACAGTTGAACCATTGATATCAAGTGGACCAATCTGATTCATCCCCTTCCGTCTAGAGTTTACATAAGTAAAGAACTCTTTGCTAGTTTTCTATGCATCCTTTGCCAAAGATTTCTCGTAATCTGCCTTTGCCTGCCTAACCTCCTTTGTGACTTGGTTACAGACCAGCTTACATTTTAACTTCCCAGATATTGACTGAAACTTGTGGGTTGGTCACAATCACACACTAGTAAGACTTTTGTGGATTTATTGGATGATTGTTTTCTGCAGCAGCATGTTCGAGAGGGAACCACAGAGGGTAATACTCTTGATCTGGTTATCAGCTGTGATCATTCATGTATTAAGAATTTACAGATAAAGGAACCACTAGGTGGTAGTGCTCACAGTGTACTGATGTGGGATTTACTTAAAGATATAATTACCATCAGGGGTAAAGGAAAGAGTTTTTGCTTCTGTAAAGGTGAGTACAGTGGTCTCAGACAGTTTTTAAATTCTATACAGTGGGATCAACTGATGATGTTACCAACAGTAAATTCTAAGTGGGAAGCATTCAAGGAATTAATTGTGAAAGCTACTAAAAGTTTCATACCTATTAAGAAATATTGTTCAAGGTTTAAGCCTAAATGGTTATCTAATGAACTAATGAGACTCGTGACAGAGAAGAAAAATGCATGGGATGCACATAAATTATCAAACATATCAGAAGCCAATGGCAGATATAAGCTAGTCTGTAATCAGGTCACAAAGGAGGTCAGGCAGGCGAAGGCAGATTACGAGAAATCTTTGGCATAGGATGCTAAGAAAAACAGCAAGGATTTCTTTACTTATATAAACTCTAAAAGGAAAGGGATGAATCTGTTTGGTCCACTTTACAACGATGGCTCGACTGTTGATGATCCTGCTCAGATAGCAAACAAACTGAATGAGTATTTTGCATCTACATTCACACATGAGGAATTATTAAGGTTTGAAAATGGCAGAAGGTTATCAAATTGTAGCAGGGTGTTTAATGATTTTGTAATAACTGAGAGCAAAGTGGAGGAGAAATTGTTGAAGTTAAACACATAAGAAAGGCACCTGGAGTGGATGGGATCTATCCAGTTATATTAAAGGAGGCGGAAAAGCAACTAAGCAACTTAGCCATAATTATGAGAGCATCCTTGGACACAGGGGAGGTCCACGGACTGGAGATGTGCAAATGTATCCCCAATTCACAAAGGGGGATCGAAGGGTGACACGAGTAATTACGGACCAGTTAGTTTAACTTCTGTTCTGGGTAAAATAATGGAGTCACTGGTTAAAGATGCACTGCAGGATCATCTAGGCAAGACTGCAGCAATAATTCAGACACAGCATGGGTTTGTTAAGGGAAAGTCTTGTCTGACAAATTTGATAGGATATTATGATGTGGTTACAAAGGAACTGGATGCAAAAAATAATTTTGATATCATATATTTGGATTTCAGGAAAGCTTTTGACACTGTTGCGTATGGAAGACTATTGTACAGATTGGAGCAGAATGGTATTAAGTCTAAGTTGCTACAAGGGATAAAAGGATGGTTGAGTGGGAGAAGACAGAGGGTGGTAATTAATGTGTGCTGCTCTTCGTGGACTAATGTTATTAGTGGAGTCCCACAGAGTTCGGTGTTGGGTCCTCTGTTGTTTTGCTTATTTATCAATGATATTGATGAAGATATATCAGGCTTAGTGTCGAAGTTTGCAGATGATACAAATGTTGGTAGTGTTGTTAATGACAGTAATGGCAGTGTGCTACTGCAACAGGATCTCGATAATTTGGGCAGATGGGCTAAGAAGTGGCAACTGAAGTTAAACCTTGACAAATGCAAAGTACTGCATATGGGTAGAAGTAACCCCAGAGAAACGTACCAACTCTGTGGTACTACACTTAAGGTGGTAGAAAATGAAAAAGACCTGGTAGTAATTGTGCAGTCAGATATGAAGTTTTCTGAACAATGCAGACAGGTTGCCAGGGCAGGTCATGGGGTTTTGTCAATGATATATAGGAATTTTGCTAGCATGGAGAAGGTGATTGTCCCTCTGTATAAGGCAATGGTCAGGCCACACCTTGAGTACTGCGACAGGATCTAGATAATTTGGGCAGATGGGCTAAGAAGTGGCAACTGAAGTTAAACCTTGACAAATGCAAAGTACTGCAAAGTACTCCAGCTAACAGAAGTTTTTCTTCAATTTTTGCCGTTTCATTGACTTTAATTGGCATATTAATTTATTTTCTAGAAGTAGCTTTATATTCTACAAGTAGCTTTTTAAGTAAGTTATGATACTTAGTTTATTTTGAATTGAGATAGAGATTTTGTGGGTTATTACTTAGTATTGGTAAAACTTGTACCATTTGAAACTTGCTGCCATTGTTTTAGATCGATACGGAAGAGCGTAATTTGTAGAATATTATTAGGAATCTGTTAACCTAGTATAGTATTGGCAATTAATCAACTAAATCATGCCCCAGAATAGAGCAACAAAGCAACGTGCACAAAGTAGCAAAAGTGCTGTGAGTCAGGGGAGAACTGAAGGGGGGAGGGGTTCTCCAATGCATCACAGTCTACAAAAATGTGCAAAATATGACATATCTGAGGAACTTTCTCGAACAGAACATGATGTTTTTGTGTGTATGCTAGCTGCAGAGAATGCGAAGAAATCAGGCGCCAACTCAGCATTCTGATGGGTGTAATAGAGTTTGAAGTGTTGGGTAGATGCCCTCGAACGAATTAAAATGGGAGGACCATCAAGCTCTCAGCTGCCCAACTCAATGCCAGAACTCAATCTTGTGCACCAGGCAACACAATGGCAATCTTCAGGGCAGAATGTGTTGGTCGACAGGAGCTAGTTATTGTCAGTGACTCAATTGACAGGGAAATGGGAAATATATTGTGCAAAAAGGATAGGTGGAAGAGCATCAGGGTATGTGTCTGCCAAGGGAAAAAGTTTATGACGTAGAGTAGATATCATCATTTAAGGGCACAAAAGGTGATATCGTTGTACATGTTGGCACTAATGACATTAAGTGTAGGAGACCTCCAGATTTAATTAGCAAGTACAGGTAAATGTTGAAAAAAAGTCGCCAGCTAGGATTGAATTTGACAGTGTCTGTAATTCTGCCCAGACACGATTGAGGGAGTATATGATGAGAGTCCTATCAATTTGATTCTGGAGCGATTGTGCAAGGCTCATGGGATAGAATTTTTTTCAGCGTGATCTGTGCTTGTTAACAGGAGATATTGCTTCTACAAGGTGCAAGAATATTTGCTGATGCTATCGAGGCAATGTTAGGGGGGGTCGGAAAACTGCTAGCTTGGGGGGGGTATTTGGAGACTAATAGATTAACAGTAGCCGCAGGCAGAGGTGGTAATGATTCTTGCACAGCTTCAATTGGAATGAGCAGCAGCCTAGAAAGCAAGTTGCTGGGATTTCAGGAACTGCTGGGAGTCATGAAACAAGTAAACACATGGGCTGTGATCCCTAAAATTTTAGGGATCACAGTGTGGAATTTTAGAGTAACTAAGAGCAAGAACAGGTGCATGTATACTTACATGTACACCAACGCTAGGAGTATAGTAAATAAATTTGAAGTGCTGATCAAAGCATCAAAAGCAGATATTGTTGGGATATCAAAGACATGGTGTCATACATATATAAGCAGTGTAGAATTGGAATTTGGGAGTACAATGTGTACAGACAGGACAGAAAAGGTAGGAAGGGAAGAGGGGTAATGTTGTTAGTCAAGAAACACACAAAATCTAAGGAAGTGCATCCGTTGACATGGGTGGACAGTGGTAATGATGAGTCAGTTTGGTGTGACATAAGCACTGGGAAAGCAAATACGAGGGTAGGAGTTTGTCATAGGCCTAATGACCATGATGAGTATAATGAACAGTTATGCACAGAAATAGAATGGGCTAGTAAATCAGAATGTCTTATATTGAGGGATTTTAACTTCCCAGATATTGACTGAAACTTGTGGGTGGTTACTCAAACACTAGCAAGGCTTTTGTGGATTTATTGGATGATTGTTTTCTACAGCAGCATGTTCGAGAGGCAATCAGAGGGAGTAATACTCTTGATCTGATTATCAGCAGTGATTATTCATGCATTAAGAATTTACAGATAAAGGAACCACTAAGTTTTAGGGATCACAGTGTAATGATGTGGAATTTACTTAAAGATGTAACTACCATCATGGGTAAAGGGAAAGGCTTTTGCTTTCGTAAGGGTTACTTCAGTGGACCAACTGATGATGTTACCAACAGAAAATTCTAAATGGGAAGCATTCTAGAAAGTAACCATGGAAGTTAGTAGGAATTTTGTTCCAACTAAGAAATACTGTTCATGATTTAGGGGTAAATGGATGTCAGATGGACTAATGACACTCGTGTCAGAGAAGAAAAATGCATGGGATGCATATAAATTATCAGGCGACACAGGAGCCTATGGTATATATAAGTTAATCTGTAATCAAGTCACAAAGGAGGTTAGGCAAGTGAAGGCAGACTATAAGAAATCTTTGGCAATGGGTGCAAAGAAAAACAGCAAAGACTTTGCTTAGAGGGCCACATGTTTATCAAACTCTAAAAAGGAGTTAAATGATTTTGTAATAAATGAGAGCAAAGTAGAGGAGAAATTGTTGACATTAAACACAAGAAATGCACCTGGGATGGATGGGATCTATCCAGTTATATTAAAGGAGGTGGCAAAGGAAGTAAGCAAACCCTTAGCCATAATTATGAGAGCATCATTGGATTCAGGGAAAGTCCCCATGGACTGGAGATGTGCAAATGTATCTTCAATTCACATAGGTGGATCAAAGGGTGACAAGAGTAATTACAGATCTGTTAGTTTGACTTCTGTTCCAGGGAAAATAATGGAGTCACTGGTTAAAGAAGCATTGCAGGATCATCTAGACAAGACAGCAGTTATAATTCAGACACAGCATGGGTGCGTTAAGGGGAAGTCTTGTCTAACCAATTTGATTGGGTACTATGGCATGGCCACAAAGAAACTGGATGCAAATAATAATTTTGATATCAAAAATTGGATTTCAGTAAAACTTTTGATACTGTTGCACATGGAAGATTGGAGCAGTATGGCATTAAGGACAAGTTGCTACAATGGATAAAAAATGGTTGAGTGGGAGAAGATAGAGTGGTATTCAATGGATACCGCTCTTCGTGGACTAACTTTATTAGTGGTGTCCCACAGGGTTCAGTTTTGGGCCCATTCTTGTTTTGTATATTTATCAATGATATTGATGAACCTATATCTAGCTGAATGTTAAAGTTTGCAGATGATACAAAGGTTTGGTGGGTTGTTAATAACAGTAATGACAGTATGCTGCTGCAACAGGATCTGGAAAAGTGGGCAGATGGGTTGAGAAGTGGCAACTGAAGTTTAAATTTTACAAATGCAAAGTACTGCATATGGGTAGCAGTAACACCAGAGAAATGGTGTTACACTCAGGGTAGTGGAGAATGAAAGAGACCTGGGGATAATTGTGCAGTCAGATATGAAGTGTTCTGAGCAGTGCAGACAGGCTACCAGAGAAGGTTATGGGGTCTTATCAATGAAATACAGGATTTTTGTGAGCAGGGATAATGAAGTGATTATTCCCTTGTATAAGGCAAATGGTCAGGCCACACCTTGAGTACTGCATACAGGTCTGGAAGCCTTATTTTAGGAAGGATGTAGAGTTGCTAGAACAAGTACAGAGAAGGGCAACAAGACTGGTGAGGAGAACAAAGGGGTGCTCTTATGAAGAAAGGTTTAAGCTGCAAATTGTAGCTTTTGGAGACTAGGCACCTGTAAGGCAATCTGATTGAGGTGTATAAGGCCTTGAATGGATTAAACAGGCTCAGTTCTTATAGGATTCTTCCTCTTTCTCAGATTACAAACTTGAGGGGGCATAAACTGAAATTGAGGAAAGACAGTTGTCGAAAAGATGTGCGGAAATTTTCCTTTAGCCAGTGGGTAGTTGATTGCTGGAACAGACTTCCATCTGTTGTTGTGGAAGTTGATAGTTTAAATAAATTCAAGGCACAACTAAACAAACATTTGGAATGAATGAATGGGTGGGTGGGTGGGTGAAATGGGAAGAATTTTTTTTTTGCTTTCTTGCGTCATTTGCCTCTACTAATGCTAATTTACAACAGAAAACCTTTTGAGTTTTGGTGATACTAATAGGGGTAGATTTACGTTATTTTTAAAGTAGCAGTGTTGGTATTTATGAGTTTTATCTTATTTTTGATGATTATTACCACCACTTTTGCTATTAGCACTTCAACCACATTTCTTTTTTTGCTTCCTTAGTTCTAGTGTTTGCATATTGTACAACAAGCATTCTAAATGCAAACTAAATGTATTCTAAAATTTTGGTCTTCCACATGCATATAACTTTATTTTTAGTTATCAAAAATGTCTGAATCAGACAATGATATCCAAGAAATACAGCCCACAGCGGTTCTAAAAAGGCAAACACGGAATTTACTAGTAGTAAATTATTCCAAAGAAGACATGGATTTCAGAGCAGCAAGAAAAACACTAAAAGGATGATAAAATTGCTGACAAGGTTACCTTCTTCTTCTTCTTTATCACATAGTGAACTTCCTGAAATGCAAGAATATTTACAAAGTAATGAAAATGAAGCAAATGAGCCTACAAACGACATTATCAGTGTCCAGTCATTATCACCATTAGATGCGATAACCTATAAGCAAAAGAAAATGGAGAAACTGCAAGCGAATTACTGCTCCAGATTGTCGAATTCTGGTTGCAATTGGAGCAAAACATAAATGAACTCCATGTGACAAACCAAATCTTGCAAACAAAGTTGGAACTAAAACAAAGGAAAATGAAATCAATCTGACTTACATGCAGGTGCTTAAGTCCTGCCTAACAAAAATCTGACCTTAATGCAAAAAATAATAAACCAAGACTAGACCCTAAAGAAACCCAACCCAAGACCATGATAATCTGGAGACCAACTGAAAATGCCAATTTTCACTTCTGAAGCAGTGCACAAGGCTGTTGTTGAGTAACTAGCCCCACATTCAAGAAAGATAAAAGTGAAATCCATGTGAAAGACTGGAAGTATGGTCGTCATCATAGAAGCAGACATCAACGGATGCTAATTAATAAAGGAGATCTCCCCAAAATACCAAAACTAGGATTAAAAGCAAGAGGGGCCCTCTATAATCGTCTTTGAAAATCAAAGACATACTCCCATGCATTTGCTCATGGAGGATATTTATTATTGTGGATATACTCGAGGTAGATTTCACACAGATTTCAGAAGCATTATGCTGTGCCGAGGTGTTTCCATTGCCACCACTTTACACACACACACACACACACACACACACACACACACACACACACACACACACACACACACACACACACACACACACACACACACACACACACACACACACACACACACAGGTGCTGTGCTATCTCTGAGCATGCATATAGTGGTTGTCAATTGAAGGGCTCTCAACCTAAATATTCCAAAAAGCAAGGCAGCATATTTCAGTTATTTCCATTCAGTGCATGATTCTAATTGTCCTGTTTACCTGTTTTACTGTTTAATAGAAGGCTATTAAACAGTAAAAAACAATGATAAATTATGGATAATCGCAATATGAGTACTTCACTGAAATTTCTCCAACTTAAGAGGCCTTATCAAATTAAATTAATTGTGGAAGAGCACATTGCTATAAACTAACTGTCCAGAAAAATTGATCAAACCCAAATTACACCTATTTGGGTTTGGTCGTGGGTTTATACCTGATCCTTCAGAGTGGTGCAAGCCACCTTTGACACGACCTTGGCGGCAATAGTGAATACAAATACAAATGTAACTATGACTGAGTTTAATTTCCTTTGCACCAGCTTTGCTGCCTGTGTGCAAATTACCTGTCACTTGGGCTCTCTCTCTCTCTCTATGTCAACTCAGTTTACTGCAGGCCAGGGGTGCCGTGCTATCTCTGGGCATGTATATGCCCAGTCAATCGACAACCACTATATGCATGCCCAGGTCAGCAGTTTATTGCGGGCCTTATATTCATTACTTATAAACTGTTCTGGAGCAATTACCAGGTCAGAGAATACTGGATGCCAATTGCCGATTTAGATTCTGACACTGCCTGATTGAAGACTGTGCCAGTATTCACAATGGTCAGATTTTGGAGAATTTTATTGTAACAACAACATCTGCCCACCCTGCTCTAACCTGTAGGAATTGACGACTACGTCACCTTAGAAAATGCCTTAATATCAAACAAAATAACAAATGGCATGTCCACGATACACGGGGCGCCTCTGTAGCCAGGTGGGCAGTGCGTAGCACATGCTTCTTGATTAGACCGGGGTTTGAGTCAGTGACCACCAAATACGGAGGATGCGGAAAGGTCAGAGAATGACCACCACATATCCCCGGAGCAATATGGCCTTAGTTGCTAATGCTCTTAAAAACCAAATAACAACAATACATGGACTATATCAAATCACAGGGTAATAACCTTCGACCTTGTATGTAAACTGGAGACAATCTCCCCCCTCCATTCTTTGACATTACAAGGTATAATTATTAAAAAAAAAAAAAAAAAAACTGACTAGGATACATTCCAGACATTAACTTCAGAGAACAGCAATATCCAGCCAGACTTGCACTTGCAGCTAACAGCACTTCAGAATCAGTTTGAGAAAAAAATTACAAACGTATTAACAAAAGCTTGCAATTCCTCTGTGAGGAAAAAGAAACCAAAACTAAATGCAGTTCCCCAGTGGACTCCCACAGCTGGAATAACTCCGGAAAAGAGTCCACCCTTCCAGAAAAAAATTTCAAAGGGCTCGAGCTACCTGTCCTGAGAATAAGATAAAAATGCTGGGGGAAACTTACAAGATCCTGTCCAAGGGGTGTTCCCCCACCCTATGGAAACAGGCCTTACTTAGCCTTAACCATAAGAACCCTGATAAGCAAACCACCAAGCTCAGATCTTATCGGCCTATAGCTTTGCTACACATGGTTGGTAAAATCTTAGGGAGAATGAAACTTATGCCAACTACTAGATCACTACCACAGAGCAGCTCCGTACTGAGATAAGCAGTTTGGCTACAAGCCAGGCCACTCAACTGAGGAAGCAATGCAGCCAACAACACAGAAGAGAAATATCTGCTGGCCATCTCTGTAGATTTTGCTGGTGTCTTCAACAGTTTGTGGTGGCTCATCATTCTCAAAAGGTTAAGCCAGGCCAAGATATGCATGAACCTCTTTAAAATTTTCTGTAACTAACTTGAGAACAGAAAAGCAATCATCATCATCACAATCAGCCATTTTCAATCCACTGCAGGATGAAGGCCTCTCCAGCAACTTTCCAGTTCCTTCTATTTACTACCCACAAACTCATGAATTTCATCTATCCATCTCTGCCTTTGTCTTCCAGGTTTTCTTCTAGCTCCTCTTGGGTACCATTCTGTTATTTTCTTAGTCCACCTGTCATCATGTCTTTGAGCTATGTGCCCGAGACCATTTTAGTTCTTTAGTTTTGATAACAATGTCCTTTACTTCAGTTTGCTGCTTAATCCATGTGTTTCTCTTCTTATCTAACAGTCTGATTCCCAATATAATTCGTTCCATTCTTTCATGTGTAGTTCTCAGCTTCTCTTCCATTCTTTTGGTGAGTGCCCAAGTTTCGCTTCCATAAGTCATGGTGGGGAGTATACATTGGTTCTTTATTTTACGTTTCAGACAAACCGGGATATTGCTCTTCAGTATGTGACTATATTTCCTGAATGCTATCCATCCAAAATTTATTCTTCTCTTGACTTCCAGCCATTTATCATTATTACAGCTAATAACTTGTCCCAGATAAGTATATGACTCCACCTTTTCAATTACTGCTCCTTCAATCATTATTTCCCTTTCCGTGGCATACTTGTTCATCATTACTTTGTTTTAGCCATATTCATCTTTAGTCCAAAATCCTTACTAACTCTGCATAACTGATTAAGATTTTCCTCTAATTCTTTGGGATCGTGGCTTATGACCACAATGTCATCTGCAAATCGTAAATGGTTTAGGTACTCTCCATTCACATTGACTCCTTTCTGCGAAAGCTTCTGTTTGTTATTTGGTTTTTAGGAGCATTAGCAACTAAGGCCATATTGCTCCGGGATATGCGGTGGTCATTCCTTGACCTTTCCGCATACTCCGTATTTGGTGGTGACGGGCTCGAACCCCGGTCTAATCAAGAAGCATGTGCTACGCACTGCTGCTCCTTCCCACCTGGCTACGGAGGCGCCCACGAAAGCTTCTGAAATCTTCTGAAAGCTTCCTCAAGGGCAGCAGTAAACAGCTTCGGAGATATTGTGTCTCCTTGTCAAACTCCTTTCTCGATTTTAAATTTCTTACTGTCTTTGTCTAGTCTAATAAAGGAGGTAGCATTCTCATATATTTTCTTCAAAATCATAATATGTGGGGTATCTATGCCTTGTCTTTCCAGTGCCCGAAACATTGCCTTATGCTGTATGGAGTCAAATGCCTTTTCATAATCCACAAATACCAGGCATAATGGTGTTTATATTCATTTGCTTTCTCCATTAGCTGTGATATTACGTGAAGGTGATCCATAGTTGAGAATCCTGTCCTAAAGCCAGCTTGCTCTTTCGGTTGATTCTCATCAAGTATTCTTTCTAATCTGTTAGTAATGACCCTTGTAAACAACTTGTAGATGTGGGATAACAAGCTAATTGGTCTATAATTTCCAATTTCTGATTTATCTCCTTTCTTATGCAGCAAAACTATTATTGCATTATTCCACTGCTTAGGCGTCACACCTTTTCTAATGCACTTTGTGAAGAGCCTTGCCAGTTTTTGTGTTATGTCTCTTTCTCCCAATTTTAACAACTCTACAGTAACTTCATCTTCCCCTGGGGCTTTCTGATTCTTCATTTTCTTCAATGCATGTTCTACCTCATCAGGAAGAATATCGGGTATGTCTTATGTGTTGCTAATTTGCAATCCATCTTCCCCACTGCTGGCATCATTCCCTCGCTCCTTGTATAATTCTCTATAGTAATCTTCTGCTATTTGAATTATGCCTTCTCTGCTGTTTATAAGTACACCATTGCTGTTCTTCAGTTTCAGTATCATTTGTCTTTCTGTATTACTGCTCATGGCTGCTGATTTAAATCCTTTGTTTTCCCTTAATGCTTGTTCTACTTTTCTTGTGTTAAATCTTCTTATGTCCTCTCTGAGTCTCTTTCTAATGGCTTTGCATAACTCAGTATACTCAATTTTCTCCTTGTCAGTGTTTATCTTGCTCTTCATTTTTTGCCTTCGGTTCATCATAACAAGCGTGTCTTGACTAATTTTTTCTTCTTTGGATTTCTTTTTCCCTATAGGTTTCTTGGGCTTTATCACTTTCAGAAAGTTGTAATATTCCTCGTTGATATCTTGGTCCTGAGCAGTCTGCAGAAGCTCAAACTTATTCTTAAGTTCCAGTACATACTGCTTTTTCTCCTCTTCTGTTATCTCAAAGACCTTTGTATTATTTACTCAAGTCAGTTTTTTCCTTTCCTACATCTACATCAAGTGTACATCTTACCATTCTGTGATCACTTCCAACATTTACCTTATTGAGGACGGTAACATCATTCACAATATATCTTCTGTTAGTGAGGATGAAGTCGATTTCATTAGTTGTTAATCCATTTGGACTCTTCCATGTCCACTTTCTGTTCACCCTTTTCTTGAAAAAAGTGTTCATTACTGATAATTCTTGAGATTCTGCAAATTCCACAAGCCTTTCACCTGTTTCATATTTTTCATCAATTCCAAAATTTCCTATAGTTCCCCCTTCTGCTGTTTTGTCTTTTTCCAACCTTAGCATTGAAGTCCCCCATAATAATAGTGTAGTGGGTTTTCTGCTCATCTAGAAGACTCTCAATTTCGGTGTACATTTCTTCAACCTCTTCATCACCATGGCTCGATGTTGGTGCATAAATCATTATAACCTTTAGCTTGTACCTCTTAGAAATCTTGAGTATTGATGTCTTGACACCCTTGGTGATGTACTTTTGAATTCCAAAATGTTGTTTTTTAAATCTTTATGGACCGGAAATCCAACTCCACCTTCACTCCTTTCACTGTTTCCATTGGTGTACAGCAGATTTCCACTTGATAAACTTATAAGTGATTCATTTCTTCTTCTGAAAAGCAATAGTCATGACCGAATTTCAGGAAAAAAAAAAACAGAACAATTATAAAAGGCTGTCCCCAGGGCTCTGTACTGGGTCTTTGTCCTGAATATGGACTTAAATCCAGGAGATGCTTTTGCTGACGACCTACCTGGTCATCATAGCAAAGGCAAATAACCATAGAGAATTGGAAAATCTGGTAACGCTACCTTATTAAAATTGCAGGACTGGACACAAGTCCTGCAATTTTAATTCCATTTATTAAAAATCTCATCAGATAAAACCAAAACTAAACTCCTAAAAGGCACCCTTAGAAGAGCATCACTTATAAAAATTAATGTTACTTCTATCAGAATGGTCTAAGAGCTAAAATAGCCTGGTATCATGTTTGTAAAGTTTCATTTGCCCCCATATTGAACATATAGCTACTCCAGGATCAGTAGCACTGACTGTGGTCTTAATAAGAAAATATTAAGCTTATTACATAAAGCAGTCTTCATCCCTGTTATTTCCTAGAACTGGTATCTGGTTCCATAGAGCATCGGCACTGAAAAAGAGAAAATTAGAAAGTTTCAAAGAACCAATCTATTGACTATAACCAGTGCTTGGTGCACAGTGAGTACGTCTGCCTTGTTCTCTTCCCCTGGATTTGGAAATAGTACGACAAGGACTATGGTGTACTATTTTTAAGCCATACCCACCCAACACCTGGGTATCACACTAGACCTAGCCAATGATATGACTAGGGAAAGAAAAAGAACTGCCACCAAGTTAACTCAGCGATGGTAGGCAGGCAGAATGGGAACAGTCCACCAAGGGAAAGGCGACTAGGAAATTCCTACCAAATGCAGCTTTGGTTTTTCTGAAACCACCTCCTGATTCTCCCAGGCCTGCTCATAACTTCCATCATAGCTGGACATGGGTCCTTTAAGGCCAAGCTCCACTAGTTTGGCCTGGTTGATGACCCATACTGTATCTGTGGTGTTCCTGAAGATTGACAGCACTTGCTGTGTGAGTGCCCTAACTATGACAACCCCTCGAGTCTACTAATTTCAAGGATCAGCCCATTACCCAGAGATCATGAATGCCTTTTTATTACAGAACAAATGTACTACGTAGCCCTTATAAAATATGCACAAAAAATATTTCAAAATGCAGACAGAATCTGAGACAAAACATTGTGTTAATCTCCTTTGCATCTCAGAAATAGTACTAACTAACCCAAATCCCATCAAGCTGATCCTTCCCAGACTTCCCCAATTTGACAACTCCTGGCTTGACCTCTGGGGTCCTGTGGTCAACTCCTGGCTTGACCTCTGGGGTCCTGTGGTGTGCTTTCTCCTATGTGGTGTTGTTGTTGTTAGGTTTAACGACACACACAGGCTGCTAGGGCCATATTGTCTTTCTAATGGGGAATATGAAAAAAATAACTATATTTTATGATATACTCCTATCCGATTTAGGTAAGTAAATAGTTCTTTTTTATTAGGATCATCTCCCAGAATCTGAAATAAATTTATTGATGACTGTGTATTAGCAACTGATTTAAAGGTGTTTAAGCAGATGTTTTGAAAGTGGGGACAGTCCACTAACAAATGGCAAATGGTCAGTTGTACTTGACAAGATGTACATTGGGGAGCACTGTCATTAGTTAACAGATACAGGTCAGTGAGGTGAGTAGGCCCAATCCTAAGCCTTCCTAAAATTGTTTCTTCTTGTCTGCTTTCCCAGAAGCTGTAGAGGCACAGCTTTGGTTCTGGTTTTATTTAGTATAGTTTGTTTCCTGGATAACCTCTCCAGATTAGTGACCAGCTATTGTAACATACTTTATAGATAATATGTTAATAATTGGTATATGGAGTTTGAAAAGTCTGAAAAAGACTAGTATCTGGTTGTTTAGCTGCAAGATCTGCTCTTTCATTTCCTGTTATTCCACAATGTCCTGGAATCCAGTTGAATGTCACAGTTTAGTTTGCCTCATTACAGGGTGAGAGGAGTTGCCCCTATGTGTGTATGACTGGATGAATGTGTGTTGAGTGTAAGGTTATGTGTGTCTGAGAAGGAATATGTGATCACTTGTGAATGTGTGTGCATGGTTGTGGCTGAGTACTGTATATACACGAGAGTGTAAATAAATTTCTTGAAGCATCTTAAAATACTGTGTTTATCCTCTAATATTTGTGTTTGTGATTGGAGCTGTCTGAATAGGTGTGTGTGTGTGTGTGTGTGCGTGCGCACTTGAGTAAATGTGTGTGAATTTTACTGCATGGGTTGGAGCCTCCTTACCTGTGTGGGTAGTATGTGTGTTGAGAAAGAATGATCTTAGACTGCAAAAAAAAAAAAAAAAAAAAAAAAAAAAGAAAGCAGCATGTGCTGTCCCATATTCGGGGTCTGTATGTTACGGGCAAAAGGACCTGTAAATGATATGTGTTGTTCTCGTCTTACATGTGTCCCTGCTAAAAAAAAAAAAAAAAAAAAAAAAAAAAGTGTGCTGTCTGCATGTGGTGAAATAGTTGTGTGATAGATGAGTATTCATATGTTGTGTGTACTTGTGGGAAGCAGGGCCCCCCACAATTTGAGACTGCAATTCAGGGCAACCCCCTGGGAATCACTTATTGTCCTTCCCAAAGCAATGCTGTTTGCCCTTCTCAGGGAGCATGACATGGGATGCTAACTGCAGCTGGTCAGGCCAATGTGGGATGTCAAAGTTTCACAAAACTGCCATGAAGGCAATTCAAATTCCCACAGGGCACTCTGGCCGTATGACGTTCATCTTCCAAACCTCCTTGCTTCTCCAAACTTTTTCCTGATGGGCTTTACCACCCTAAATACCTTTTGCTGTTCTTATCAGTCTTCACCTGTAGAGGTGAAGACTGATAAGAACAGCCAGCAACCCACTGTAGAGGGTTGGTTGCTTTCACAAGGGTGCTTTTTCTATCCCTTTATTATTAATTTTCCCCATTTCCTGGTGTACGCTTCCTAACATCCACCTTCTTTCTTTTCACCTTTTGTCACAAGCTCAACCTGTCATCCTCACACTCATTTTCAATAAAACGTTTTTATTTTATTGGGCCCTCTCTGGCAAATCTACAGTGAGCAAAGGTTCACTTTGCCAGAGACTTACATGACACCTACTGACCCAGCCCACCTTCCTGTGGTACTGGATGAATAACATACCAACAACCCCACACTACACTACACTACACAAACCACACAATAACTCACTCATCTAGCCTTTACAGTGTTTGTATTAAGTCTCAAAAGCTACATATGCGGAGTTGGGTGAGACCCTCCAGTGCAGCTTGACCTGTAACAATATACACTATACATTGGTTAACTTAAATATATGAACAAAAGCATAATGCAGTATGGTATGAATCAAGTATTTTACAAAAATGAAGAAAACATTTACCTGTCATGCCTAATGAATTCAACATCATGACCAGCATGGCATGTCTTTATACAGTTGACACATATGGCATTTCTGTCTGTAGTATTACATGTTCGACATCTAATAAAAGATCAAAAGACATTTCTTAAAATTCATAAACTCATATAAAAACATTGCAGATTAGCTTTAACAGAAATTAATTTTCATTGAAATGTTAGCACATGAAGTCAAACAATTTAATTTATAAATTAAATTATTTTTATGTTCTAATACACAGGTATATTCGATATAGTAAATTTGTGCGTGTGTGTGTGTGTGTGGTATGGGTGTTTAATGGCGCAAAAGCTGCTGTGGCTATAGTGTGCCTATTCATAGGAATGTTATAAATAATAATTAATATGAAACCAGCTCAATTTAATTTCAGCTCAGACACTATTTATATTCAATCATAAATTCCAATTTCTTTCAAAAAACAGTAAAGTTCACTAATATTTGCCTTCTCTCCAACGATATATGATTTAATGTCATCGATTCTCGGAGATTAGCCAGAGAAAGAAACTGTACTTCAATGTTGTTGATAATGTGCACAGTCAATCAAAATATGTTTGACTGTTAGATGTTCCAAGCAGTGTGAACACTGAGGAGGATCATCGCCTGTGAGTAGATGGAGATGAGTCAGATGAGTATGTCCTATTCTAATCCGTGCGAGTACCACTTCTCGCCGAACTGTCTGAATGCTTGAGTGCCAAAATTTTGGATCTTGTTTCAATTGGAAGTGTTTATTATTTGTTTGTTTATGCCATACCTCTGTCCAACGTGCATTATTGTTGCTTGAATTATGAGCCGTAGGCCTGCTGGATTATAATCAGAAGCTGGAATGAATACAGATGTCAAGTCTAAACTTGATGGATTTTTAGCAGAAATATCAGCCAGTTCATTCCCTTTAATGCCCGAATGTGCTGGAATCCAGCAAAACTTCACTAGTTGTTGGCGGTCTTCAATTTTCAACAGCAAATTCCTGATCTTATTTATAACACAGGGTGATCCTTATGAAAGGGATTCTGCATTGCTTTGAGCTGAGAGAGTTGGTAAACTAAATATTTTGCAGATGGGTGAAGAGTCAAATTTTCTAGTGCTAATTGTATTGCATATAGTTCCACTGAAAAGCTGCTGTATACAGGTGGATGAGAAGCTGATATAATAGCAGAGGGAAACACTGCTGCTGCTCCAACAGTTGAATGAGATTGGAACCATCCGTATATATCAGTAGGAAGTCAGCATAGTTTTGAATATGGCTAGCATGGAGTTGTTGCACATTTAGAGTCGGTAGACAGTTCTTTCCCCGTTGAAGAAAATAAGTATCACATGTCAGTTGAAGGAAAGGTGGTCCATGGTGGAGGAGAGTAATTTTTTACCTGTTGACTATTGTGGAGAGGAACATTCCAATTCTGCGTTATTTCAAGGAGCAATAGGCCTGCTGGTCGTATTTTACTTGGTATTTTACCCTCAAACAATTAGCCACGCGCCTCACGCACCAACTTGGCAGTGCACATCTCCATTCTAACTGTCATTTAATATATATTTTCTGTTTAACTGAAGAAGGCTGTCTACTCAGCCAAAAGCTCTTTGTATATTAACCGTTCTTTATATGTATGTTCTAGTATTAAACCGCTCTGAGGAATTATAATTTTTTCATTTCATTAATGTTTCAAAAAACTGTGGAAATGAGAAACTCTTTATTTAATGTTTTCCATTGCTAATTATCAGTGTTTTGCTAACTCTGCTCAGGAAGAATCAGCTGATTTTCATATTTAGCTGATAATTAGCTATTATCAGATAATTATGAAAATTACACTATTACTAAATTCTTTTTTTTGCTAATCCTCTCCAGAATTTTCTCATGAACCACTGGTTGAGAAATGCTGGTGTAGGATATATGAAAATGTTATACTGGATCTTATTTCTTCAATGATACTATGACAGTTGACCCTTGCTAGACTCTTCCTGTATGGGGATATAATAGTTACTTGTTTGGTTATACTCAAGTCCAGTCTCAGCATGTAAAGAACTGGATGTTGAATAATGACACCGCTCACAGACCTTGTGCCAAGAAGCCTTCAAAAGTCAAATGTGCATCAAATGAGGGAACTGTAGACCTTATGGCGGGTTGTTCTAGCAGTGGCATACTGGAGATGAGAGCAGGTATTTTTTTATTTCCTTTAACTTTTTCTATTTTTTACATTTTTATATGACGTAAAAAAATGGCAAAAACACATTAAAAAAAAAAAAAAAACCAAACAAACTACTAATTATTATGAAAATTACTTAATAAAGTGAACCACAAAGAACATACCTATAAAAATCATGCATTGGAAAACTTGTGTAACTAGATATTTTGTACAAACATTGTCCACTGTTAACTGCTTTCTCAACAGCATTATGATTATCAAAAATCTTGTTCCCTGTAGGAGAAAAAAAAAAAAAAAAAGTCTTTATATGCAACTTTGGCAACAGAATATGTAAAATATAAACTTGAAAAATAATATTTCATTTTAATAAAACATGATGAAATTTTATTCCGCCCCCCCTTTTCCCCATTCACTCCAAAAGTTTATCAAATTCTTACCTATTGTAATTGTAATCAAATGCATTACTTTTTTTGTAAAATGTACTGCACATTGACAACTCTTTGGGTGTCAAACTATATGTAAGGTATCATAGTTTGAAACTTGAACAGTCAGTCCTCGTATAGCACGATAGTTGTTCCCAGAAACCCTTGTGCAATGCAAAATCGTGCAATATAAACACAACATGCCCTATGGGAAAAATAGGGTTAAGTGCCGACCACCCAAGATTGAACACATATTTGTAAACAAAACATTAGTAAATACAATAAATAATCATAATAAAATACGTATTTTATTACGACTATTACGTAATAAAATATTGCTAATGCTTTTGCTTCTATTGTAAGAAAACTTGTTTTTTGTTTGATTTTCTATCCAAACAGATGATAGCCATTCCATCTCTTCCAATTCTTTGTGTCTTAATCTAATGGATTTTAATTACACTTTGAGTTGTTCCTGCTATAAAAGTAGTTTTTATTTTCTCTGCATTCTTTCTAATTCTCGGAGATGCCTCATTTAGATCTGTAGCACATGCAATATCACATGGTCTTTCATTTCGCTCAAAGCATTTCACAATTTCATATTTTTTCTCAATCGACAGAGGTGGACGGCCATAAGACTTACCGGGGGAAACCCTGGTGGGGCGGAGGCCGGTGTGATTTTGGCCATTTGGTTATGATTATGACCTCCAAGATGTTAAGGAGGTTTGTTGTTTGGTTTTTAGGAGCATTAGCAACTAAGGCCATATTGCTCTGGGAAATGCGGCGGTCATTCCCTGACCTTTCCGCATCTTCCGTATTTGGTGGTGACGGGCTCGAACCCCGGTCTAATCAAGAAGCGTGTGCTACGCACTGCTGCTCCTTCCCACCTGGCTACGGAGGCGCCTATTTTGGCCATAAACCGTAGTATTAGGCCATTACAAATTTTCCCGGGTAAGAATTTTTGACCCAGTCCGCCTCTGTTTATCGATATTGCTTTTCTTTTTCTCTCTGAATCTGCAGTGTCTTCACCAGGATGCTTCCTTTTCACACCTTTTAAGTATTTTACTCATTTTTAGGGAATAAAGCACAATTACAAAACGAGGAGGCACGCATGATACACATAAACAAAGCTGCGCTCATGTAGCTGAATAAACAACTGAATAAACAACACCGTAAAAGAAGAGATACACTATTAACACCTCACATTTTACTAAAGCACATTTCTGGGTTGTTGTTGTTGTTGTTGGGTTTAAAGACACAAGGGCAACTGAGGCCAAATTGTGTCTATTCATCGTTTAATTGCATGACCCTATCTTTATGGTTGTTAAATTATATACTTTTGTATAGGCCAATACATTTTAAGTATATTAAAAGTTCTTCAATATTTGCATTTTTTCCTAGAATATGAGATAAATCAGGTGATACGTTAAGCCTGGAAACTGATTAAAAAGTGTTTAACCAGATGGTTGAATGTAAGGGACAATCAAGCAGAAAATGGCGGACCGTAAGCCGACTGTTACAGGATGAACACTGAGGTGGGATTTCTCCCAATAGCAAGTAGAGATGGGTATGATGCGTATGTCCAATTCTTAGTCTTGCCAACACCACTTCCTCACGTCTGTTTGGTCTGAAGCAAGAGAGCCACAGCTTTGGTTCTTGTTTTATTTAGCATTAGCATTAGTAGAGGCATATGATGCAAGAAAGCAAGCTTATTCAGCATCAGCCAAAAAAAAAAAAAAAACAACAAAAAAAACCCTCTCCCATTTCACCCCTCCGTTCGTTCGAAATACCTGTCCAGTTGAGCTTTAAATTTGTTTAGGCTATCAACTTCAACAACAAGTGATGGAGGTCGGTTCCACCAACCAACCACCCGCTGGCCAAAGGCAAATTTCCGCACATCTATCCGACATCCGTCCTTCCTCAATTTGAATTTATGCCCTCTGAGGTGATTATTCTGAGAAAGATGAAGAATCCCATTGGCATTGAGCATGCTCAAACCATTCAAAGCCTTATACACCTCTATCAGATCACCTCGCCGGTGCCTAGTCTCCAGACTCTGTAATTTGCAAAACTTAAGCCTTTCTTCGTAAGAGCAACCCTTTGTTCCATTTACTAATCTTGTTGCCCTTCTCTGTACCCGTTCCAGCAGCTCTACATCCTTCTTGAAATGAGGCCTCCAGACCTGTATACAGTACTCAAGATGTGGCCTAACCATTGCCTTATACAAGGGAATAATCACCTCCTTATCCCTGCTAGAAAAATTCCTGTATATCATTGACAAGACACCATGAGCTACTCTTGCAGCTCGTCTGCACTGCTCAGAGAACTTCATACCTGCCTGCACAATTACCCCCAGGTCCTTTTCATTCTCCACCACTGTCAGTGTAGTACCGCAGAGTTGATACATTGCTCTGGGGTTACTGTTTCCCATATGTAGTACTTTACATTTGTCCATGTTAAACTTCATTTGCCACCTCTCAGCCCATCTGTTCAACCTTTCCAGATCCTGTTGCAGCAGCATAGCGTCAGTAGTGTCCTTAACGACCCTGCCAACCTTTGTATCATCTGCAAACTTAGACATTAAACTTGATATCCCATCATCAATATCCTTCATAAACACCGAAAACAACAATGGACCCAACACTGAACCTTGAGGAACTCCACTAATAACATTAGTCCACGTTGAGCAGTGTCCATTGATTACCACTCTCTGTCTTCTGCCACTCAACCATCCCCTTATCCATAGCAGCAATTTGCCTCCAATGCCACACTGCTCCAATTTGTGCAGCAGTCTTCCATGTGCAACAGTATCAAAAGCCTTTCTAAGATCCAAATATATAATATCAAAGTTATTCCCTGCATCCAGTTCTTTTGTGACTACATCATAGTATCCAATCAAATTGGTCAGGCAAGACCTGCCCTTAACAAAACCATGCTGCGTCTGAGCTATAACTGAATTCTTGTCTAGATGATCCCGCAGTGCTTCTTTAACCAGTGCCTCCATTAATTTACCTGGAACAGAAGTTAAACTAACAGGTCTATAATTACTTGTGTCAGCCTTTGATCCTCCTTTGTGAATTGGGGTTACATTTGCACATCTCCAGTCTATGGGTACCTCCCCTGAGTCCAAAGAAGCTCTCATAATTATGGCTAGGGGTTTGCATACTTCCTTTGCTGCCTCCTTTAATATAACTGGATAGATCCCATCCACCCCAGGTGCCTTTTTTATGTTTATCCTCAACAATCTCTCCTCCACTTTCCTCTCAGTTATTACAAAATCATCCAGCTCACTGCCAATGTTTACTTTACCTACATCATTCTCCTTCCTGAATAACTCCTCATGCGTGAATGTAGATGCAAAATACTCGTTTAGATTGTTAGCCACCTGAGCAGGATCCTCAACTGTTGAACCATCAATATCCAGTGGACCAATCTGATTCATCCCTTTCCTTCTCGAGTTCAAGTATGTAAAGAACTCCTTTCTGTTTTTCTTTGCATCCTTTGCCAAGGATTTTTCGTAGTCTGCCTTTGCCTGCCTAATCTCCTTTGTGACTTGGTTACAGACCAACTTATATCTATCATAGGCTTCCATGTCACCCATTAATTTGTATGTATCCCATGCATTTTTCTTCTCTGCCACATGTCTCATTAGTCCATCTGACAACCATTTAGGCCTAAACCTTGAACAATATTTCTTAGTTGGTATGTAAAGCCTGGTAGCCACCAAGATTAGTTCCTTGAATGCTTCCCATTTTGAGTTTGCTGTTGGTAACATCATCAGTTGGTCCCACTGTATAGAATTTAAATACTGTCTCAGACCATCATAGTCGCCTTTACGAAAACAAAAACCCTTCCCTTTACCTCTGATGGTAGTTACCTCCTTGAGTAAATCCCACTTCAACACACTGTGATCACTGCCACCTAGTGGTTCATTTATCTGCAGGTTCTTAATGCATGAAGAATCACTACTGATAATCAGATCAAGAGTATTGCTCCCTCTTGTTGCCTCACGAACATGCTGATGTAGAAAACAATCATCCAATAAATCCACAAAAGCCTTGCTAGTGTGCGAGTGACCAACCCACAATTTCCAGTCAATATCTGGGAGTCAATATCCAATGCTATTTGGTAAAGTTTGCTGTTAGTATTCCTTTTCCATATCTGTGACCAGTTGTCGTAACATGCTTTACGAATAACAGGTTTGTAATCAGTGTATGGAACCTGAGGATGTTGTGAGAGAGTGGGTTGAGGATGTTTAGCGGCAAAGTCTGCACTTTCATTTCCCGGAATGCCAGAATGGCCAGGGATCCAGCAAAAGCTAATTGACTGATTGGACACACTACAGGAAAATAGTTGGGAATGAATTTCTTTCAATGTAGGATGAGAAGAGGAGAAATTCTTCCTTATGGCATTGATAGCACTGAGGGAATCCGTGTAAATTATTGCGGGTGAGATGCAAAGTTCAATAACCTTACTAAGTGCTAACTTGATGGCATAAAGTTCAGTAGTGAAGACACTGCATGATAAAGGTAGTGTAGCTGAAATTGTACATGTAGGAAAAACAGCTGCAGCACCTACCATACTATCAGTTTTGGACCCATCAGTATATATTTTACAGAAATCGGAGTTAAGAGTAGCATGAGCTGAGTGCAACTGTCTCATGTTATTGGGAGATATGACATTCTTCCCCCATTGGAGAAAATGTGTGTCATGTGAGGCACAAACATACATCCAAGGTGGAATAGGTGCAGTTGTGTTCTGAAAAATATCAGCTAAATCAATGTTCCAACTCAGAATAAGATCTTTGATCCTGAGTGAAGCAGGTCGATTTTCATGTGGCTTATTCTCATAAAAGGAATCCCACCGAGTGTGATAAAGATACTCCCAACTGGGGTGCGATGGAAGACTCTGGATCTTAGAAGCATAGAAAAGCAATAATGTTTTTCTACGAAGATGTAATGGAGGCTCGTGGGCTTCAATATAAAGACTGCATGGGAGAAGTCCTGAATGCGGCCAGAGCAGTCCTCAGGGCACTGTGCTGGATGACATTTAGCCGATCTAATGTGCTTTTCCTAGCTGAGTCATATACGGGAGAACCATAATCTAAGCGTGAACGGATCAGAGATTTGTAGAGGTGAAGTAAGGAATACCAATCAGCTCCCCACGACATGGATGAGACTGATCGAAGCATGTTCAACTGTTTTAGACAAGTAGTTCGTAGATATGTGATATGTGCTTGGAAGTTAAGCTTACTATCTAATATCAGACCGAGAAATCTGATGCTGTTTACTACTGGTATTGGGCAATTGTTTAGCCATAATTCAGGATGGTGGTGGACAGCACGTTTCTTACAAAAGTGAGTGGTGGTAGACTTTTGTTCAGCTAGTCGATATCCGTTGCATGCCATCCAGGATTCAATTCTGTTAATGGCAAGTTGGAGTTGATGCTCAATGGTGTTCATGCTTTGCGATTGGCAGGAGATGGCGAGGTCATCCGCGTACATATAAGCCTCCACAGTTTTGGGGATGTCTCTAGTTATGCTGTTGACTCGAATTGCAAATAACGTTGCGCTGAGTATAGATCCCTGTGGTACTCCTTCTTCCTGAATATGGGGTGTAGACAGTACGTTCTGATAACGGACCTGAAAAGAGCGGTGGCGCAGGAAATTCTAAGATGACCCCTTAGTCCTAGGTGATAAAGGTCCATAATAATACCATGTCGCCAGGTAGTATCAAATGCCTTTTCAATATCTAAATTGACCATGACTAGATGTTGCTTCATGACAAAGGCGTTGCGAATATTCGATTCAGCTTTGATAAGGACATCAAGAGTGGATCTGTTCTTACGAAAGCCACTCTGATGATCTGTTAAAAGGTTCTCTGCTTCTAAGATCCAGGTAAGACTCGTATGTACCATTCTTTCAAAAATTTTCCCCATGCAGCTTGTGAGAGATATTGGCCTATAATTGTTAACCAAAGAAGGGTCTTTGCCTGGTTTTGGTATGGCAAGTATGAGAGAATGACGCCAGGAAAGCGGATAAGCATTTTCTGAGAAGAATCGATTATAAAAAATTAATAGGGTACGTAAGTCCTCTTCAAGTAATTGTTTTAGCATGATGTAATGTACGTCGTCTGGGCCGGCAGCACTATTTGAAGATTTATTTAAGGATTCTTTGAGTTCTGTTATATTAAATGGTTGATTGTATGGAAGTGAGAGCCGTGTGGAGAAGTTAATTTTGCGGCGTTCTGCATCTGCCTTGATGCGCTGAAAGGAGATCGAGTAGGAAGCAGAAGCAGATATTGTAGAGAACGATTCTGCTAGCGCATTGGCGATTTCCTTAGGTGCCGATAGATCTTTCCCATTCCAACAGAGTATTGGAGAGGGTGGTCAAGTGAATTTTCCATTTAGTGCTTTAATTCTTCTCCAAATGAATCGTGGGTCAGTGTCTTTGGTGATAGTTGAGGCAAATGAGATCCAAGAGTCACGTTTGGCTTTTCTCCTAATCTGCCTTGCTTTGGCTTTAAGTCTTTTGTATTCTATTAGATTATTGGTTGTCGGAAACTTACGGAATTTGTTCCAAGCACGGTTTTTCTCACGCTTGGCATTAGAACAATCTGTATTCCACCAGTTGTTATGGTGGGAGTACTTGTGAGGTTGTGACTTCGGGATTGAATTTTTTGCTGCATTTAGTATCTGATTGGTAATGTAGTTAGTTACTTCTTCAATTGGATGCTGCTGAACATAACTCCTGTCTAACTGGACCTGGGTACAGTAGCTCTCCCAGTTTGCCTTCTTGAACTTCCAGGTGGATCGTACCTCGAGATTTGTAGTTACCCGTGTTTGTAATGAGCAAAGGATTGGAAAGTGATCGCTGTTTAGAGGATTGTTTAGCACTGACCATGACATACTTGGGAGAATTGCTGGTGAGCAGATAGACAAGTCTATTGCAGAAGTAGATCCTGTAGATAGGTTAATATAAGTGGGAGATCCAGAATTTAGTATAGTTAGGTTGTTATTATTCATGAATGTTTCGATTAATTTGCCTCTTGTGTCAATCGCAGGCGACCCCCATAATGGATGGTGGCCACTGAAGTCACCAAAAAGGCAGATTGAAGATGGTAGTTGCATAACCAAATTATCAAGTTCTGTATTTGAAAATGGTTGAGAAGGGGAAATATATATAGAAGTTAGGGTAATTGAAATACCGATTGAAATACGTGCTGCCACAGCTTCTAGATTAGTTTGTAACTGAATTTGCCTGGACGGTATGTTTGATTTTATAAGCACAGCTACTCCTCTGCGAGCAGGAGACTCCGAAATCCTGTCTTTTCTATATATTGTATAGTTTGTAAATTTTGGTGAAGCTTCAGATGATAAGAAAGTTTCTTGTAGACATACTCCTATCGGATTGTATTTAATCAGTAAATATTTTATGTCATCAGAATTGCTTCTTAGTCCTCTGCAGTTCCACTGTATGATATTAGACATTATTTGAGTTTAGTTGTGGTCGATTGTTCTGACTGTTTTTTAGAAGTGGAGCATTTAGATCTGTCTTGCTTTATTTTATCTTTTTTCGGGAAATAGGGGCGAACAGAATCCATGGTGTCATTTGCATGGAGTTCCAAAATGGGCTCCCCATTATCTAAACGGTCATCTACTTCCATACTGTTGGTGGGAGTTTCCATTTGTTTTGAACCTGTGTCTGATTTCCTTTGCTCTGTGTCATATGGGATCGATTCAGTATCACTAGGGATACTGATTGGGGTATTTGTAGCTTCGCTAGTTTTATTTTGAGGATTTTCTTTTTTTTTTGAATTTGAAAGAGTAGATTTAAGCCAATTAGCCATTGAGGTATTAGGCGGAATTGATACATCTGTTTGTGCTCCAGTAGATACATAGTTTCTAGTGCGAACAGCGTAGGATCGACTGCTAGGCATGCTCAACATAACTTGCCTACGTGCCTCAGGAAAAGTAACTTTATTTTCTATTTTATATTTTTGAATTTTTTCCCCTGTAATCCATAATTCGCAAGATTTGGAAAAGGCAGGGTGATTTCCCTTGCAGCGGTTGCGGCCGAGCAATCAGCTTGAGTATGTTCTCTAGCTCCGCAGATGGGACAAATGGAGTCACCTCTACATGCCTGCTGTGAATGACCATATTTCTGGCATTTGAAGCAACGAACAGGATTCGGAATATATGGTCTAATACGACAATTCAAATAGCCAGCTTTGATTGAGGATGGTAAGTCTGGAGTACTGAATGTTAAAATGATGGTTCTAGTTGGAGTTAGATTCCCATCTTTTTTACTCATGATTCTTTTTACACTTTTTACTTTTTGACTACTAAGTTCTTGGAGTAGTTCTTCTTCGGAGACTGTAATTAGGTTCCACTCACTGATCACACCTCTTGATGAATTTAAGGTTCTGTGGGGAGTAACTGATACTGTCAGCCCCCCAAATGATGTTGTATTTAACAGCCGCTCAGAATGTTTTGAGGTGGCTGTTTCGATCAGGAGGTCTCCAGATTGTAGTCGCTTCACCATTTTTGGTGACCCTGCAATAGACTCTAAACACTTTTGTATCAAGAATGGTGATAACTTGCCTACAGGTTGGGCAGATAACGAATGTACCACCAAGAAATTCGGTATCTCATTTGGACATTTTGCTTCCATTTGAAGCCTTTTTGGGTGAACGCAGTCATGGTCAATGTCGGGAGTCTCTTATCTTGAGTTAGCTCCTTTTGGCCCTGGGGGTTTACCTTTACCACCCAGATTACCAACCCCGTCACGGGGAGGCAGGAGCAGTGCCGCTTGTGGCCAAGCGTTGAGGTTAATATAGTTAGTAGGAGTACTAAATTAAAGAAAAAGGTTCTTTCCTTCTTCTGGGCTCACTTCTTAGTGTTTTTAAGAAAATGAAGCTACTTAACGAAAAGGTTTAATAAGTAAGGGAGAAAACAAAATAGAACCTAGTCGCTTACCAGAAAACGCTCTTTAAACGCACAAGAATCGCTTGGCCACGGAAACGTTTGGAAGGGGCCAGCACATTTCTGGGGGTCACTACCATAAAACAATAACAACAATTTCCAGTTGCGTTTCTGCTAGTGGAATCTGTTATAAATTGGTAGTAAACTCGATCTAATTGCATTTGCGATTATACCGATTGCTGGAAATGTGTTGGTTTTTACGTTATTATGGTGAAATGTTTCCCCTTCACTGATATAAAACACATACATATATTTTCAGAATCTTCTCTTCATTCCTATCGTGTTGCGTTCAGTTGGGGTGATCCCGCGTTCGACTGCCATTTCTTGTAAACACAAAGGCGAATCGTGCATAAGCGAATTCGGTTCGTGTTATATAAGATATCGTTCCCCTATTTATAAATCATGTATGATCGAATTCGTGTAATGTAAACACGTGTTATACGAGGACTGACTGTACAGTATTTGGATTCACAAAATAAATTCAAAGCAAGAAATAAATCACAATTTTACAAATATTCATGCAAATAAATAATTCAGGGAGGAACTGGATAAACGTTTAGATGGAATATATGTGTGAAATGTTTTTTTTTTTCCCCCGATTCTACATAAGCTTGCTTTCTTGCATCACAAGCCCCAACTACTACTATTATTACTATATGAAAAATTCATTGTCCCCATTCTTTGCTCTCTTAGCCAATACTTTCTCATATGCAGCCTTGGTTTCCCTGACCTTATTTGTGGTACTATTAGTGATCAACTTTACCTGTTGTAGGTAAAGTTGATCACTAATAGTACCACAAATAAGGTATCAGTACTTTTCATCTCTAAGTGTCCCATGTGATATTTTTCTGCTCTATTTGACCAGCCCACTCTGCAGTCATCCATTCTGGCATCATCCTCCTGCAACATTTTCTTAAAGGTATTTATGCGTTTATAGCTTCTGTGATTTTTGCTTTAAATGTGTTCCATAATTTAAAAGTATTTGCCATCCCTCTTACTATCCATCCACTTCACAGATGCTATATAGTGCCTTAAACTGTCAAAGTCTCCTCTTCTGAAGTTAAAACCCATGCTGTTACCTTTAACTACTGCAACATCTTTCTTCATCTTCCAACTGATGATTGCATGATCATTTCCTGACAATGATTCCTACACTTTAAGCCCTGTAATGTCATCTGATTTGTTAGTAATGATGAGAGAAAGAATATTCTCACCCCTAATGCTTTCTCTAAAATGTTGGTACAAATAGTAATCTAATTTATTTTAAAAAGTTGTTCTTCATCATGAGTTACCCTCCCACTTATTCCAATCAATCTGGAGCAGATTAAAGTCACCCATAATAAAACATTCTTGCTTGCTTGCTTATTCCGTCTGTATTTAAAGGCTCTTATCATATTCTTCACAATCTTCTAGTATGTAGATTTTTCCACTCTCATTCCTTTGCTTCCAATTAACTTGTACCATACATCAGTGCTTTTCAACCTTTTTTTAATAACGGCACCCCTAAGTAATTTATTTTATTTTGTGGCACCCCTACTCAATTTTCTATCTGTTAGATCCGATTCTCTCTCTGTATGTATATATATACAAAGGGTACTAGGAAAGTTTTGCAATATGACGCAACAACGAAACACAGGAGCTGCTTGTTGCTGCATGTTGAGACATGTTCATACGTGCATAGTAGCCGCCACGCCAAGTCGATGGGCTCAGTTATTCATTAGTAGTGAGAGTGTAAAGTGCTTGCGATGGCATCGTGGTCACGAAATGAGATAAGGACAGTTTTGCGGTATAATTTCGTGCGTGGTTTAACCATAGACCAGTGCTTAGAAGAAATGACTCTTGCACTAGATGATGATTGTCCACATCGTACAACGATATTCAGGTGGTATAGAGAATTCCAAAGGGGAAATTTCACTCTGGAGGATTCTGAGAGGCCGGGAAGGCCACGAACGTCAGTTACGGAGGAAAACATTACTGCTGTGAGGAAAATGCTTGACGAAAACAGGCGAGTGACCTATCAACAGATAGAGGATACTTTGGGCCTAAATGCACCAGCAATTCGTTCGATTCTGCAAGATCATTTGCACGTGAAGAAACTTTGTTCTCTCTGGGTGCCGCATCAACTGACTGAAGAGCAGATGACACGACGTGTGACTTGGTGCCGGGAGATGTTAAAAAAGTTTGATAAGGGACAATCTCGGTATGTGAACAACATCGTGACAGGTGACGAGACTTGGCTGTACTATTACGATCTGCCGACCAAGGCTCAAAACAAAGTTTGGGTCTTTGATGATGACGACACACCCGTAATTGTCAGAAAATCCCGATCTGTAAAGAAGAAAATGATAGCTGTATTTTTCAAATCGAGTGGAATTGTGGAACGTGTCGTTTTGGACATGCAGAAGACAGTCACAGCTAAGTGGTATACTGAACAATGTCTGCCTAAAGTCATTGGATCTATGAAGAACCTGCGGCCAAAGTCAAGAATGGACATCTGGTACCTCCATCAAGATAATGCTGCAGCTCACCGCGCCAAAGCCTGCACCGAATATTTGACCACGACAGGACTGAAACTTCTCGAGCACCCTCCCTACAGTCCAGACCTTGCTCCCTGCGACTTTGCACTGTTCCCGCATGTGAAAATGAAGCTAAAAGGGAGGCGGTTTTCCAGTGATGAGGACCTTCTACGGGCTTGGGACAACGAGTGTGCTTTACTCCCTAGTGAAACTTGGCAGAACTGGTTTAAAGATTGGTTTCGGAGGATGGAGAGGTGTATTGAATGTAGAGGAAATTACTTTGTAAAAATTAAATAAACAAAGCTGTATTGCAAAACTTTCCTAGTACCCTTTGTATATATATATATATATATATATAATATTAACAAAATATGTTATATGATAGTTATTACAATATAACAATAAACAAAATTACAATTCATAATACAAATTATATGTATATATAATAATTTTATTCTTTACATAGAGGTATTAAATAAACATCAGTTATAGATCACCACAAAATTAAAAAGATACCGCACATCCTTTTATAATGAAATAAATATATAAATTAAAAAAAATAAATAAGTTTAAGTAACCTAAACCCAAATTATGTGGCATCGATGGAACGTTGTTGCGGCACCCTGGTTGAAAACCACTAACATACAGATTCTATGCTAGCAGACATAACTTCAACTGAGCAAAAGCTTTTTTTTGTGCTCAGGCTGCTTTTGATAAGAAGCACGATCCCTCCAACTCTTCTGTCTTCCCTCTCTTTCCTGAATACATTATACATACAGTAATAGAACTCGTCGTCGCCAATTTACAGGTGGCACACGTTTCTCTTAGCCTTTTATATTAGCATTATTTGTTCTAACCAGGAGTTTAAATTCAGCCATTTCATTGACAGCTCTCCTCACATTACTGTACACATATTTAAGACTAAATAATCTTCTACAGTTTACTACCCTGGCACACCTCTTAAAGCTATTTAGGTTTGTATCTAAAGCTTTATCTTTCCTCTCATCTGAAACATTGCTGCCCTCAAAACATTTATCAACAGCGGCTGTTGCAGCAACAAACAAGAATTCATGAGGTGAGTGCATCACTTTGACCCATATCATCAGATAAACACAGATCTTAATTACCCCTTTTCCCCCTTAACTAGCAGTTTCCCCGTAGGGTACAGGGAATACTTGCATGTACACCAATGCTGGGAGTATAGTTAATAAAAATTTGATGAGTTTGAAGTGCTAGTCGATATTGTTGGGATATCAGAGACGTGGTGTCACACACAGACATAAGCAGTGCAGGATTGGAATTTGGGAAGTACAATCTGTACAGAAAGATAGACAGGACAGGAAGGGAAGAGGGGTTATGCTGTTAGTTAAGAAACACAGAAAATCTAAGGAAGTGCATCCAATTGATGTTGGTGGACAATGCAATGTTGAGTCTGTTTGGTGTGACATAAGCACTGGGAAAGGAAAAATGAGAGTAGGTGTGTGTTACAGGCCTAATGAATCTGATGAGTATAATGAGCAATTGTGCAGAGAAATAGAGTGGGCCAGTAAATCAGAGTGTCTTATATAATAGGGGATTTTAATTTCCCAGAGATTGATTGGTATTTGTGGGTAGGTCACTCACACTAGCAAGGCTTTTGTGGATTTATTGGGTGATTGTTTTCTACAGCAGCATGTTCGGGAGGCAACTAGAGGGAATAATATTCGATCTGATTATAATCAGATCAAGTAATTATCAGTAGTGATTCTTCATGCATTAAGAATTTGCAGATAAAGGAACCACTAGGTGGCAGTGATCACAGTGTGCTGAAGTGGGATTTACTCAAAGAGGTAACTACCATCAGGGGTAAAGGGAAGGGTTTTTGCTTTCGTAAAGGTGACTACGGTGCTCTGAGACAGTATTTAATTTCTATACAGTGGGACCAACTGATGATGTTGCCAACAGCAAATTCAAAATGGGGAAGCATTCAAAGAAATAATCCTGGAAGCTACTAGGCTTTTCACACCAACTAAGAAATACTGTTCAAGATTTAGGGCTAAATGGATGTCAGATGAACTAAGTAGACATGTGGCAGAGAAGAAAAATGCATGGGATACACATAAATTAACAGGTGACAAAGAAGCCTATGACAGATATAAGCTGGTCTGTAACCAAGTCACAAAAGAGGTTAGGCAGGCAAAGGCAGATTATGAGAAACCTTTGGCAAAGGATGCAAAGAAAAACAGCAAAGAGTTCTTTATTTATGTAAACTATAGAAGGAAGAGGATGAATCAGATTGTTCCACTTGATATCGATGGTTCAACTGTTGATGATTCTGCTCAGGTAGCTAACAAACTAAATGAATATTTTGCATCTACATTCACACATGAGGAGTTATTCAGGGAGGGGAATGCCAGAGGTGTATTAAACTCTGGCAGTAAGCTAGATAATCTTGTAATAACAGAGTAAAGTGGAGGAGAAATTGTTGAAGATAAACATAAGAAAGGCACTTGGGGTGGATGGAATCTATCCAGTTATATTAAAGGAGACAGCAAAAGAAGTAAGCAAACCCTTAGCCATAATTATGACAGCTTCCTTGGACTCGGGAGAGGTACCCATGGACTGGAAATGTGGACCCAATCCACAGTGGAGGATCAAAGGGAGACAGATAATTACATACCTGTTAGTTTAACTTCTGTTCAAGGGAAATTAATGGAGGCACTGGTTAAAGAAGCATTGCAGGATCATCTAGCCAAGACTTCAGTTATAGCTCTTGTCTGACCAATTTGATTGGATACTATAATGTAATCACAAAGGAACTGGATGCAAAGAATAATTTTGATATCATATATTTGGATTTTAAAAAGGCTTTTGATACTGTTGCAATGACTACTGCACAAATTGGAGCAGTGTGGCATTTGGAGGCAAATTGCTGTTATGGATAAAGGGATGGTTGAGTGGTTGAGTGGGAGAAGATAGAGTGGTAATCAACGGACACTGCTCTTTGTGGACTATTATTAGTGGAGTCCCCCAGTGTTCAGTGTTGGGTCCATTGTTGTTTAATGTATTCATTAATGATATTGATCATGGTATACAGTTAATGTCCAAGTTTGCAGACGATACGAAGGTCGGCAGGGTTGTTAATGACACAAATGAGGGTACACTGCTGCAACAGAATCTAGAAAAGTTGAGCAGATGGGCTGAGAGGTGGCAACTGAAGTTTAACATTGACAAATGTAAAGTACTGCATATGAGAAGCGGTAAACCCCAGAGTAACGTATCAACTGTGTGGTACTACTTTGACAAGGTATGTTATAAGGTATGTTCGTGTCAGACGGCACCTGGGATTTCTCCCATCTCTGCGTGTGGTCGCTGTATCGAAGACAGTACACTGTCAAGCCAGAGACTTGAGAGTGTGTGGACCATGTCTGTGCAGCGTGATGTGTTGTGGGGCCCAACATTGCCCATACCTTGCCATGTGGAGGCTAGCTGGGTGTGTCCGGTATCACAACGAGTTGTTCTGGCAGGTCCTGCCACTTAGTTCCCTGGGATTTCAGTGGCTAGGATCAAAAAAAAAAATAAAAAATAAAAAAAATAAATAAAATAATTTTTTACAGTGGTAGAGAGTGAAAAGGACCTGAGGGTAATTGTGCAGGCAGAGATGAAGTTTTCTGAGCAGTGCAGACGGTCTGCAAGAGTAGCTCATGGTGTCTTGTCAATGATATACAGGAATTTTTCTAGCAGGGATAAGGAGGTGATTATGAGGCCTTATTTTAAGAAGGATGTAGAGCTGTTGGAATGAGTATAGAGAAGGGCAACAGGATTATTGAATGGAACAAAGGGTTGCTCTAACGAAGAAAGACTTAAGTTTTGCAAATTACAGTGTCTGAAGACTAGACACCTGCGAGGTGATCTGATTGAGGTGTATAAAGCCTTGAATGGTTTGAGCATACTCAATGCTGATGGGATTCTTCCTCTTGCTCAGAATGATCGCCTGAGAGGGCATAAATTCAAATTGAGGAAAGACAGTTGTAGGATAGATGTGAGGAAGTTTGCCTTTAGCCAGCAGGTGGTTGATTGCTGGAACAAAGTTCCATCTGTCATTGTAAGAAGTTGATAGCTTAAACAGATTCAAGGCAGAACAAGACAAACATTTGGAGCGGGTTTATGTGTGAAATGAGAAGGGGTGTGTGTGTGTGTGTGTGTGTGTCTGTGTTTTTTTTCGGCTGATGCTATTTAAGCTTATTTTCTTGCATCATGTGCCCTTGCTAATGCTAATCTGACTTTATGTAAGTTTTTGCTAGCCGGTGCAACTTAAAAAAAAATCATGGAAACGTATTTTGTATCCCGGAAGTATAAAAGGAGGTATCGTTAAAATATCGTAATGTGAACCCAATCACACACTGATTTTTGTGGTAAATCGTTCCAAGACCTGGGAAGTTGAAATTTTTGCTATATAACTAAACTATTTATCTCTCTTAAAAGGTCATTTTTATAATGGCAATTGAACTACACTTTCATCGTTATCATATTCCGTTATAAGAATCAATTTTGAATGCCTTTGTGATATTTTTCTAAAACACATTTCTCTAGGTTGCACTTTCCTGTTTATTGGGCTTTTCTGTTAGCACAATCTATTATAAACCAGTAGTAAACTTGATCTCATTGCATTTGCGATAATACCGATAACTGGTATTCTGTGGGTTTTTACATTCCGGTATTGTGGTGAACTGTCTAATAAAGTCTGCCCAACTGTCCAATAAAGTTTCGAGACTTTAGGACCTCCACATATTTTTTTACTCTTATGTATTATGGTGAAATGAGTTCCCCCCCCCCTTCACTGAAATCTTCAATCCTAGAAAAAACAAATAAATTTTTAGAATCTTCTCTTCATTCCTATTTACTTATTACAATGGTGAAGGAAAAGGGATCAACGGAAAGTTATTTGGTTTGGTTTTTTTTTTTTAAGGAGCATTAGCAACTAAGGCCATATTGCTCCGGGAATATGCGGTGATCATTCCCTGATCTTTCTGCATCCCCGTATTTGGTGGTGACGGGATCGAACCCCAGTCTAATCAAGAAGCGTGCGTTACGCACTGCTGCTTCTTCCCACCTGGCTACGGAGGCGCCTCCAATGGAAAGTGCAATTGCTGGTAGTGCTAGGAAACAATACAAAATTGATTTAGAAATGAAGGTGATTAATTAAGAAGTATGAAGCAGGACAAAGTTTGTCATCTATTGCACAGAATTAGGTCTCGCTGCTTCAACAGTTAATCCTATTTTAAGGGACACTGCATGTATAAAAGAACACGTTAAAGCATCAATGCAATTAAGATCAACAGTGATCACAAAACCGTTCAGGTGCTATATCGAAGATGGAAATGCTATTAATAATATGGATGGAAAATCAGATTCAGAAGCAAGTGCACCCAAGTCCCATGGACATTCAAGCAAAAGCAAGAAGTATTTATGAAGATATTCAGGATAAGTACAGCGAACCCCCAAGCCGAGTTCGTGACAAGCATCGTGCTGGTTTCCAAAACAATAAAATATGCAGTGAAGTTGCTAGTGCCGATTTTGCAGCTGCAGATAAATTTTGTGATGTGTTGGAAAAAGCCCCCTTCTAAATCTCCACAGACCTCAACTTCAGCAGTGATGCTTCAATAGCTGATGTTATGCCTGGCTCCTCTCTCATTTTGTAATTTTATAATTTTGAAATTTTGTAATTTTTCCTGTGCATGAGATAAAAAGATTGAATAAATAATTCTATTTACATGTTCATCGAACATTTCTTTTTTGCTTCAATCAAATTCCGCATGCATAGCTACGAGTGCTGCATAAGAATTTAGGGAAATTCCGACTTATGTAGAGTGGAACATAAGTCGGGGAATGGCTGTATATAATTAAAAATGTAGCGTTCGCCGGAGCCGCAAAATCTCTTCCAACATGTGGATATCCTTACCGATACTAAAAAAAAAAAGGACATCCTTGGCTTTCAAGTACGTCTCTGCAATAAGCATATACTGTGTAAGGAGATAGAAGATGTCTTAGTATTATTTTGTAAACCTCAACAATTCCATCTTATAAGGTTTAGTTTTGCTGGTGCCTTCAGATTTTTCCAGAAGGCTGAGATTTGTGGTTTTCTGCTTTTATTCTCTCTCTCTCTCTCTCTCTCTCTCTCTGTTTCTTTTTTTTCTTTCTTTTTTTTTTTTGGGAAGACAGGCTTCTCTGTATCCATCTCTTCTTTTGCTTCTTCTTTAGCAAATATTTCTAGCACTGATTCTTCAGTTTCATCTCTCTTTTTTTTTTTTTTTGGATATCTATGTGCTCTTGTATTGCGTTTGGTGTTTTTTAGAATGTGGGTGGTGGGTGTTTGGAGAAGTGAGATTGGTGTATTGTGGTGACTGTTCTTGAATGAGCATTTCTCTTGCTTGAGCAGAGGATTTGTTTGGTGGAACTGAGATATCACTTTATACTTCTGTTGAGTGGCATTTTTGTGTAACTTGAGCATAAGATAGTCTAGTTGTATTGTCTGCATGGACTGCTTTCTTGGCAGGTTACATCATTCTCAGCTTTGTATTTTTGTACTGCTTTTGCCTTTTTTTCCATAATTCACATGTTCTAGAGTAGGCAGGGTGATCTCCTTTGCAATTTGAACTTTGGCACTGGTGCTGCACATTCTTTATGGTCATGTTATTTTGAGCCACATGTTGCACATGTAAGTAAACCTCTACATGCTGTATGTGATTGACTGAACTTCTGACATTTGATGCAGAGTAGTGGGTTTGGTATACGTCAGGGGTGGGGGTGGCCAACAAATCGATTGCGGCTTTAATTTCAGTCGATTGCGACGAATTTTAAATATATATAAAAAATACATTAGTCAAAATCTAAATGTTATTATTATTATGCGCTCCCACTGCATAAGCTTATTACAAATCCGTTGAACCATGTGACTACTTGTTGCCACGCAGCCGCTAGGCTTCTCTTGTGAAAATTCACGCATTACGCTGTGGAGAGCATAGTGGATGTGTTGAATCGTTATTTAGCTTACTTAATATTAATAACTGGACAGTGCTTATACGTTAATTTAATACCCTTTGATTTAAAATGAATACTACAACAAAGATTAAAACATATCATTTTCACTGAGTGGGAACTAGAATACTTTTTTTGTAATGATAAAAGAAAAATGTTGTTTGATTTACAATGCTTCTGTGGCTACACCCAAAATAGGAAATTTAGAAAGTCACTTTAATGCACTCTATGGCAAATACCAATCGGATTTTCAGCCTAATAGTGACCTTAGAAAAAATAAATTAAAAGAACTTAAATCCAGATTCTCACAACAAAATTTCTTCATGATACCTAATTTACAATCTAAAGTACCTGTAGCATCATTTAAAATGAGTCATCTTCTTGCAAAAAAATGCAAACCATTTTCTGATGGTCAATTCATCAAAGATGCATTTTTAGAAATACAGATTCTCTTTTTGAAAATGTTAAGAACAAAAATGAAATTAAAAGTGCTCTTCAAGATTTGCAATTATTTCGAAATACTGTGATGCGACGCATCGAAAAAAAAAAAAATAGTAAAAATGTGAGCGAACAACTGTGCGCTCATATTGCTAATTTTGTGCCCCTTTCTTTACAACTGGATGACTCTACAGTTGTCATTTATACAGCTCAATTGCTCGTTTTTCTTCGTATGGTTTTCGATGATTCTGCCATCAGAGAACTGCTGGGTATGGTTTCATTAAAAGAAAGAACTAGAGGTCTTGATATATTTAACGCATTTAAAAATTTTATTGAAAAAAAATTACCACTATTTAAGCTCGTATCAATAACAACAGATGGAGCCAAAGCAATGACAGGGCACCTTAACGGATTCATCACATTTTGCCAAAAGGATGATGAATTCCCAGATTTTTTGAGTTACCACTGTATCATCCACCAACAAGTGTTAGCCAGCAAAATATTAAATACTAAAAGTGTTATGGACATAGCTTTCAAAATCATGAATTTCATCAGAGGACAATCTCTTCAAAGGAGACTTTTCAAAATGCAACTCGATATAAATGAACCAGATCTGATAATACACACAGATGTGAGGTGGCTGAGTCGAAGTACGTTTCTATAGAGATTTTGAAATTTTTGTTGAATGAAATTTAAAAAAAATGTTGATCAAAGGGGAGATGATTATCAGCAGCTACAAGATATGGAGTGGTTGTGTGATCTGGCTTTTTTGGCAGATTTTACCAGTAAATTAAGTGATCTGAATTTGGAATTACAAGGAAAAAATAAAAATGTAGTGACATAATTAGTAGTATTTCTGCACATAAATATAAATTTTTGGCAATGGCTAAGGATCTCAAAGAAAAAATATTCGATCATTTTGCAAATATGCAAGATCATTATCAGCAGCTACATTTTCAATATATTTCTTATCCATTTAATGTCGACTTAGATACAAAACAAATTGCAGAAAAAAAATCACTGGGATTTTTTATATGGAGAAAATATTACTTGAAAATGAAATTATTACATTGCGAAACAATATCTTCCTAAAAGCCAGATCATCAGAAAAAGACTTTTGGAAATATGTTTGCCGAGTATCCAAATGTAAAAAAATGCAGTGAACTTCCTGTTTTGGTTCCACATATCTATGCAAATCCGCCTTTTCGTATTTTAAACAAAGAATCATTCTAATCTCACGGACTTGCATACAGAAGATTCTTTACGGTTGGCCTTATCACAGTATATCCCCGATTTTGAAAGATTGGCAGATGACACGTACACACAAACTTCACGTAAATTAAAAATTTAAATACATATAAATTATATAAATTTAAAGTAAGTATTCTGAATTGGATTTAATTTTAAAATTTATAAACAACATTTTTCAATGTGTGTTGATTAACTTTTTTAAACACGTGCAACGAAATTCTTGAGTTGTAGATCATGGAACATTTTGAAGAAAAAAAGTAGATCGCATCACAAATTCAGTTGGTCACTCCATGGTTATGTTTTGGCATATTAGGCATCCTGCTTTTATGGATTTTGGAGGTTGTGGAATGTTAAAAGTCAAAATCATGTTTCTAGTTAGCATGACATCCCATCCCTCCTCACAGAGATGCATTTGATGCCTCTTACACCTTTTATGTTCATTCCTGATATATTTCACCTTCCATCACATTTAATATGTCCCATTTAGGATTACTTCTCTTGATGAATTAAGCATCTGTATAGGGGTAACTGTGACTGGGAATTCTCCAAAGTTTGTTGTTCTTAGTAAATTCTCTGAATATGTGTTGCTCGCTGTCTCCACTAGCAGGCCTCCAGATTGTACTGATTTTAGAGTCCCTACTATTCCTTCAAATGCCTTCCGAATGAAGAAATTCTTCTGTTCTCCTGTGGAGTGAATAGATATAGTGGAAATGGATTTAAATTTGTTTCTGTTCTGTCTCTATGCAACACTACTTTATGTGTCATCTTTTCTTCTGTTGGCTTGAGGAGTCATTTCTAATGGCCTTACCATTTGAGTCAAATTTAATTGTGATGAGCACTTAGGTTCTGGTGAAGAAAAAGTGTCTCACTCCATTTTTGCTCCTTTTGCCCCAATCAAGTAACCTCTCATGTTACTGATCCTGCGACTAGGAGGCAGAAGCAGTGCAGCTAGGTGGCCAAGTGGTTGATTAAGTTAGTTCTTCAAAGTTTTCAAGAACTACTTAAAACTAATTAACTAGTTTTACTTAAACTACTTAAAGAACTAATTTAAATAGAACTACTTAAGGTACAGCTTAAATAACTAAAACTAAAATTTAATTGTTAGTCAAGAACTCTATCTGAATTGCTCAGAAAATGCTTGGCTACAAGTTAACCAACCAACTCTATTTTAACCTAGCCAGACTTTCTGCCTCTTTTACATTGGGAAGTAACTTATTCCATGGTCATCTGGCCCTGGGAGCCAAGTGTAACAAAGGACCACCGAACATCAATTCTTTTTTCTTTCATAATAATGAAAGAACTGACAGAACTAAAATGTAAAATACACTAATGGCAAAAAAAATTAGGAACCTTTATTCAATATCTAGTAGGGTCACTCTTTTGGCTCAACTACAGTCCGTACACATTGTGGCATGGATTCCACCAGGTGTCTGAGGGAGTCTAACTCCAGATTTGCCAACCCTTCCATCAGGATATCCGTTAGTTGTGTATTTTGTTCAGTAGAGAACTGCAAAGCCAAACTGCCCTACCTAATATATCACAGACAATTTAAGTTCGATTAAGATCTGGAGAATTAGGTGGCCAGGGTAGATGTTAGACATCTTGGGAATGTTCCTTGAACTATTTAGACAATTTTTGCATGGTCAATAGTTGCACTATCATCATTAAAGAATCCACAGAAATCTGGGTAAAAATGAAGTATCACAAGGTGAAGCTGATCTAACAAAACAAAGATATCCACTGGAGGTAAACATGACCTTCTAATGGAATGATTCATTGTGGTAGTAGTAGTGGCATGTGATGCAAGAAAGCAAGCGTATGAGCTTATGCAGCATCAGCCAAAAAAAAATTACAAAACAATCCCCTCAAAATATTTGTCCAGTTCCTCCTTAAATTTATTTAACCTATCAACTTCCACGACGACAGATGGAAGTTTCTTCCAGCAATTAACCACCCGCTGGCTAAAGGCAAATTTCCGCACATCTATTCTACATCTGTCCTTCCTCAATTTATGCTCCCTTAGGTTCGTAATCTGAAAAGTGGAAGAATCCCATCAGAATTCAGCGTGCTCAACCCATTCAAGGCCTTATACATCACAATCAGATCACCTCGCAGGTGCCTGGTTTCCAGCAGCTGCAATTTGCAGAACTTAAGCCTCTCCTGGTAAGAGGATCTCTTTATTCCCCTCACCAATCTTGTTGTCCTTCTCTGTACATGCTCAAGCAAATCTATAACCTTCCTAAAATGAGGCCTCCAGACCTGCACGCAGTACTCAAGGCTTGGCCTGACCATTGCCTTATACAGAGGGACAATCACCTCCTTTTCCCTGCTAACAAAATTCCTGTATATCATTGACAACACCCCATGACCTGCCCTGGCAGCCTGTCTGTATTGCTCAGAAAACTTCATATCTGACTGCACAATTACTCCAAGGTCTTTTTCATTTTCTACCTCCTTAAGTGTAGTACCACACAGTTGGTACGTTTCTCTGGGGTTACTTCTACCCATATGCAGTACTTTGCATTTTTCAATGTTAAACTTCAGTTGCCACTTCTCATTATTAGATTAAGTGATCTTCTAATGATATCTACTGTTGGAAGGGAGTGGGTTCATACATCAGAACATACCCCTTAACACAACATCATCTACAAACTGGTCATCTACAAATTGGGTCCTTGAGGTTGTCACAGACATTCTCTGAGATATGCCAGACAAGCTGTACTTGCTACCTGGGAGTCTAAAACGCTGATGGAACTGATATTCGGGTGACACACAAGTGAAGTGGACCAAATTTCGGCGAAGTCCGGACGGTCTATGACAGCCAAACCCTCTGCTTGCACCTTCACAATGGTGGGACTGTTAGTAATCCTGGGTATAACCTCCACAAGTACATGGTGGGTGACCACCCAGGTGTGAACCAACGTAAGCAGGGGTCGAGGTGTGGCGCCCACACCACATGGAGGAATGCCGCCCCTCTATGTTACCAGGCAGTACTAGGTGGTAGACGACTCTCATCAACTGGTGAAATACCACCACTTTGCTTATTGGAGGCTTGAAGTGGTGGAACCCATGTTTAGTCTCTAGAGCTAAGGTCCGGCCAACCCTTCCCTATCTCTTCCATCATGCAGTATAATTGATGATTTTTGAGGTTATGATGAATGTCGTGACGAGATACAATATTCTTTACATTTCGAGGGTACAGCTCTAAAATGGTGTTCGCAGGCTGGCCGCTAGTTAGTACACCGGACCAAACCTATTGGTAACTCTCTAGGAGGCTTCCGGATCAGCTAGTGTATAATCTTGCTACCTCTACTCTGCCAGATAGTGACTGGAGGGAGTCTGAGTAGTGTGTATGCGGGGAGCATTGTCGAGGCCACGTTATGTCAAGGATCTGGGTATATTCTTACCACATGTACGCCATATCCAAAAATTTCATTACTTCATTCAACATGTCCCACCCACTTTTTCTTACTATTGAATACACCATGAATTGTCAAAATAATAGAACAAGCTTATCTGCGAAAAGATCTAAACCTCCCAAGGACTTCCTAATTCATTTCACAAATATACGTGGTCTCAATTCTAATCTCAACGATCTCCATTTCCACTGGCAGTCTTCCAAACCCCATGTACTTTTTCTGACTGAATCTCAGTTATCGGTTGATTCAACTACTGCTCATCTCAGATGTCCAAATTATTTGCTGTATGATTCCTTTCGCCTCAAAGGTGGTACTTGTGCATATGTCCATTCTGATATTCCCTGTCAGAGACTTGGCAATTTGGAATCTTCTCTCTTTGATCTTCTCTGGCTTAAAATCTCTCTAAATCATTGTGTCAAATTCATCCGTTGTCTCTACCGTTCTCCCAACTCCACTAATCACTTGGAGCTCTTTGACTTCCTTTCTTTGCAACTTGACTTTCTCCAGTCCAACTTTCCTAACAGTGAGGTAATTTTCCTTGGTGATTTTAATGTTCACAACTCCAGCTGGCTTCTGTTTTCTAGTCACACCAACCCAGCAGGTCGAGATGCTGAGGCTTTTGCAATTACTAATGACCTAGCACAGATTGTTCATTTACCTACAAGAATACCGGACAATCCTAATCATACAGCCAATACGCTTGATCTTTTTCTCATAAACAACCCTTCTAAGTACAAGGTCGAAGTGAGAGGTGCTTTAGGCACTTCAGATCACAACTTGGTGATTGTCTCTTCTCCAATGGAACCTTTATCTCATGGCTATTCCCAACCTCGTATTGTTTGGCATTACAAGAATGCAAAATGGGATGACCTGCGAGACTTCTTTTCTTTGGTCTCATTACTGTTTCAAAACTTCAGATGTCAATGTTTGCTCAGATCTGTCAGTGAAATTATTCTTGCAGGAATGGAATCCTTTATCCCACACTCCACTTTAAAATCTCGTCCTTTATCTAAACCTTGGTTTTCCAATAAATGTGCTAAGGCAGTCCAAGAGAAGAATGTTGCATATCGTAATTGGCTTGTTTCTAATTCTTCAGTTTCATTTTCTGCCTACACCAAAGCTCGCAACAATTGTAAAGCAGTTATTAATCAGTCCAAACTAGAGTTTGAACAGGCTAAGAGTAGAAAACTTGCTTCTTGCCCTAATGGTAGCCGAGCATTCTGGTCTCTTGCCAAAGCTATTGGCCGCAACTTTTGCCCATCTCTGCTCCCACCTCTGTCCAAACCAGATGGTTCTGTTGTCACTTCAGCTAAGGATAAAGCTGACCTGCTAGCATCCCATTTTTCTTCCAGCTCATGTATTAATGATCTTGGTAAAACACCTCCCACCATTCCCAACACGCTCCATTCAATGCCTCCTGTGGTCTTCCGTCAAAAGGATATCAGAAGGATTTTGATGAATCTTGATGCTAAGAAAGCTCCAGGTCCTGATGGTATTTCTCTACTTGTTCTCAAAACCTGTGCTCCTGAACTTACTCCTATTCTTTGCCGCCTTTTTTCACTTTCTTATTCCAAAGGTGTTTTTCCTTCTGCTTGGAAATTTGCTCATATCCAGCCAGTTCCTAAAAAGGGTGACAAATCCCTCCCATCCAATTATCGTCCCATTGCAATTACTTCTACTCTTTCTAAAGTAATGGAGAAATCAATTAACCGCCAACTCTTAAACTACCTAGAAATCTTCCGTCTGATCAACGATCGCCAGTATGGATTCCGTCAGTGTCGATCCACTGGTGATATTCTGGCTTATGTTACCCATTTATGGACTAATTCAATGGAAAGGTTCGGTGAAACACAAGTAGTTGCTCTTGACATCTCAAAGGCTTTTGATCGTGTTTGGCATAAAGGTCTTCTAAACAAGCTTCCATCTTATGGTTTGCCAACTGTTTTTAGTAATTGGTTATCCAGTTTTCTCTCTGATCGCTCACTGAGGGTGATGGTAGATGGCTCTCTGTCTTCTAACTTCTCCACTAATGCCGGTGTCCCCCAAGGTTCAGTTCTTTCCCCCACTCTTTTCCTCTTGTATATCAACGACCTTCTTCCATTGACTGGAAATCCTATCCATAGTTTTGCCGATGATAGCACATTGCATTCAACGTTCCATTTTGAGAAACCTTGTCCTGCTCAATCAGCTTCAAGTTCTCGAAAATCTGCTGCCAATTCCTTAAATGCCGATCTTCAGGTAATTCTCCAGTGGGGCAAAGACAACTTAGTTGATTTCAACCCTTCTAAAACTCAGTCTTGTCTGATATCTCGCAAAAAGGATTCTTCTGCTCCTATGCTTATCTTTAGTGACACGCCGATTTCTAGGAAAAATGATATCTCTCTTTTGGGGATTACCCTGACTTCTAATCTTTCTTGGCACAAGCACACTACAAATATTGCTTCCTCTGCATCTAAAAAACTTGGTTTTCTCTTTCGCTCTCGGCGTTACTTTTCTTCCAAACAGCTGCTCACTCTGTATAAATCACAAATCTGCCCTGCCATGGAATATTGTTCCCACATCTGGGGTGGTGCCCCCAAAACCTCTCTCAGGCTTCTTGATTCCATTCAGAAGACGGCAGTTAGGTTAATTAATGATTCATCTCTAACAGAGTCTCTCCACTCGCTTTCTCATAGACGCACTGTTTCTGCTGCATGCCTCTTCTACAGATACTTCCATGGGCACTGTTCTTCTGAATTGGCTTCTATAATTCCTGCTCTCTCTTTCAAAACAGTCCGAACACATGCCGCCACCAGCCAACATCCATTTACTGTCCAACTTCAAACCCACAGAACCAACTTTTCATCTTCCTCATTTATTCATTCAACTGCTGTTTTCTGGAACAACCTTCCTTCATACGTATTGTCTGAAAATTACAATCTACAGAAGTTCAAGTCCAATGTAAACAAATATCTTCTTTCGTCTTCTCAACCTCCAACCCAAGCATGGTACTAAGTACTATAGGTTCTAATATCTTTCGTATTTGGGGTTCACATAAAAAAAAAAAAAAAAACTGTTTGAGTGGTAGACACTAGAGTCTGGAAGCATGGTTTTGTGAGGTTCATGTCATATTTCTCCCTACCACTGGTGTCAAAAAGTGTAAATCGAGACTTGTCACATCACAATTTTTTTCCAGTCCAATCTAGGACTGAAAAAAAAAAAAAAAAAAAAAAAAGAGTCCAACTGGAGTGGTGTTGACGTCACCACTGAGTATTTCAATTTTTTTGGCAGAAATAAGTGGCTTTGGTATAGGCACAACTACCAAATCCCAGATTCTTTAACTGCTATGCTTAGTTCAGTTGGAAATAGTTCTTTCTTTGCCTAAACTAAATTGGTCAATCATTTTCTGCACTGGACTCCCTATTCGGGCAGACAATTTGCTTTAAATTCCTGTTATCTTGTTATTGGAGTACTGACTTTTGCCACATTTTAAAGCTACATTCTCCTTTCATCTTCCACTCATTGTATACTTTTGAGATGGCTGTTTTTGAGCACACCAGTCATTTCTTTGCTTTCTCAACTGTGGCTTCTGCTAAATGTGCTCCAACAATAACACCCTTCCAAAAAATTAGAAAGATCACCTATCTTCCCCATAACCAGAATTATTAAGAAGCTCCAGGAAATGAAATAATATTTATCTGTTACCAAGGAATTTATGATCATACCAGGTGACAATTTACATTTGTATTTAGACAATTTTTGCATGGTCAATAGTTGCACTGTCATCATTAAAGAATCCACAGAATTATCGGTTGATGCAAATGCAAAATTATGACCAGTGATTGTATCTATTTCTTTATTTTCAATGATATTGAGAAGTAATGGAGACTTTTTTTTTTTTTTTTTTTTTTTTTTTGAAAGATCAATTCATTTCAATTTTGTTCAAAAACTTAATAGGGAGTCTGAAGGTAACAGACTTTCGACTGGAGGAAGGAAACACGTTTGGTCTTAGGAATTCATGGCAGAAAGTCAGTTGGTGCCAAACCTAAGTCCATATTTTATCAAATATTTGAAGACTTAAAACTTTATTGGATTGATCAGAATACAAATTAGCTCAATGGCACAATACTGACAAAGCTGCACTAATGCCTTTTAAATGAATGTAACAGAGTAAAGTTTTCTGTGAATGTTGTAGTATCCTACTGATCCACTCATCCCACCCTCCCATCAACGTGTTCTGGCATTCATGACTTATTGTTTCTGTACTCATCTCACGTTGGTGTCTTGGCTCATATTCCTTGACTCTTCCAGCATTTCAACTTAGAGGAGTTGCCATCCCACACATTTATTTTCTTTGAAAATAAACTTTTAATGATATTAATTTTTAACAAACTCTTAATTTCTTTTATTAATCTTTATTGCTTTCTAATTTGAGAAAGCATTGCATTGGAAATGAAAAAATTGAAGAATAAAGTTTGCTTTTTTTATGGATAAATGAACAATTACAGCAGACTATTCTTAGCTGTTTACTTCAACCTTATATGTGTACATAATAAGAGTGATCGCATTAAGTATTATATGCAAAATTTTTTACCAATAAACATCTAGCATGTAACCAACAGAAGTTCGAGAACCACAGTATTAAATAAAATATACAAGACTCACCTTTCAAAATTGGGTTTACCCCACTAGCTAAACACAGACCACCAAACCGATTGTTGAAAATCTGGTTATATTCTAAAGTGGCAGTAGCATTATTTGTTATTTCAACTCCTGCAGCTAAGCCATCAAAAATACGATTACGCCTTAGCACTGGATGACTTTGAGTACTGATTAGTACTCCTGCTTGAGCATTCCTGAATATGTCATTTTCTTCCAAGATACCTGTAAATAAAACAAGGAAATATTTAAATTTATCAAAAATCGTAGACACTAATGAAAATGTTTTCACCTTATACTCTATGAATAAATGGAGGCGCAGTGTGAATTCCTTTTAATTTTGGTGATAAACAATGTTTGGTGATGACTCAGAGCAGCGTTATTGAACACTGAATTGGTTATCCAAATGTGATTACATTTAAGTTAAAATTTAATGCTATTTAAATTAATGCTTCTAAAAGCTCACATGCCAGCTTGCTTTGGACTGCTGTGAGTAAATGTGTGTATTGTGTCTCTTGTAAGGCAGCATCCAAGGATTCCCCCTATCTGCTATGTAGCAGTTGGGCAAAAGTAATTTCTGGTGTTTGTGACTACACTAAGTCAATAGTTGTGTCCGTTCAAACTTTTCCACAATTATTCATCTTTCCACTTATGACAATAACATCTATCTCATGTACTTCATTTGTGCTTTTTCACTTAACCAATTGCACTCCTTGTCCTCTTTCACTCTCACCTTTCATTTTCATGTACCCTTTCCTCCTCTCTATTGTACATCATTCATTTGCACATTTTTCTATTTAAGTCATTTGACCTTTTTTCACAGTCAGATTCTTCCCATTATGATGTACACACACACTCAGTGGGTCCATCTAGACGATTTCAATGTTTACTCACATACCATTTGACACTTTGATTATGAGTATAAGAGTGCTTACACAAACACTGTTATACTCACCTGCAAGAATAATCACTATTTTGGTGTTGAGATATTTTTATGCCAAGCAATTTTGCTTGTAATGTAATGTACAAAGATACAAATGTATGAAGATTTCTTTTTTCAGTATAGCACCCATTTTATTGTGCACTGTTGTTTAGGTCAGTCTTGTTAGCAACACATGTATTGTTAAGAAGTGTTTTATTTTGTGATAACAAATAAGAAACAATGGACAGTATTTTTTTTTTAAATGACAAGATGGTGTACAATTGTATCACACGATGGAAGAGTTATGCTGTTGTTTGTTTGGTGACTTTATGGTGCCCTTGCACCCCAATGCACTCTTGATTTGGGCCCCAAAACAGAATGACCAAGTGCAAAATACTCTGGTTCAAAAGGACTTAGTTCTATTAGGAGACTCCACTGTCAAGGAAATGGGAAATATTTTTTGCAATAAGGATAGATGGACTAGAACCAGGGTATGTCGGCCAGGGGCAACTATTAATGATATCACCAACACACTGTTAGATTTTAAGGGGTCACTAAAGAGAATATTATTATTCTCTTTAGTGACTAATGTGGGACTAATGATATTAAGCATACATGATCTGACGATTTGTTAGACAAATATAAGTGGGTGTTGCAGCAGTCTTTTCCACATACTGTAAATGTGGAAAAGACTGCTGCAACACCCACAGCATCATCTGATTTTTAGCCATCAGTATATATTAAGCAGCTCTGCGCATTGCTAGCTGCATGTCCTTCGTGCAGTTGCTTGATGTAACAGCTTTCCATGGACTTTTTTCCCCATTGTTGGAAATAGGTATCACAGTAAGGTGGGTTTGAGGACCAAGACAGATCAGATATTTTGGTTTCTTTGAGTGTGTTTTCAAAATGAACATTCCAGCAATGCATGAAATCTTGTAGTCTAATACCAGTTGGTCTATTTTCAGTGGGTTTATTGTTATAGAATGTTACCCTTTCAGGATTGAAAAGTAGTGGTTGATTAGGATGATCTGGAAGGCTTTTAATCCTGGCTGCATAGGTGAGGAGTAACATTTTCCTTCTGAGGTGAAGTGGTGGTTCGTTTGCCTCTATATAGAGACTTTGGACTGGAGATGTTCGAAAAGCTCCAAGAGCAGTGCGAAGAGCACTGTGCTGTATTGTATTCAGTCTTGTAAGTACAGTTTTCCTATCTGAGTCGTATACTATTGAACCATAATCTAGACGGGACCTGATGAGCGAACGATACAAATGCAGGAGAGTGCATCTATCTGCACCCCATGCCATGGCAGAGATGGCTCTGAGTATATTGAGTTTTTTCAAGCAGAGAGTTCTGAGATAAGTTATGTGCATGGAAAAATTAAGTTTAGTATCTAATATTAAACCTAAAAAGTGGATATTGCTGGCAAGAGGGATTGGTTGGTTTTTTAATTTAAGTTCAGGCTCTGGATGCAATCTGTGCCTTTTACAGAAACGAACTGCAATTATCTTTTGTTTTGACAGGCGATAACCATTTTGTACAGTCCATGTCTTTAACTTATTTATGGAAAGTTGTAACTGTCTCTCTATGCTGTTAATGGTTGGTGAATGGCATGATATAGCAAGATCGTCAGCATACATATATATTTCTACGGTTTTGGGAATATTCTGCATCATGGTATTTAGTCTAATTGCGAAGAGGGTAGGACTAAGTATGGACCCTTGAGGCACCCCTTCTTGAATAAAATATTGTGAAAGTACATTCTGGTGACGAACTTGAAAAGTTCTGCACTTGAGAAAGTTCTGGATGAATTGAGGTATGTGTCCTCTCAAACCTAGGGTATACAGCTCTCGAAGAATGCCATACCTCCATGTGGTATCGAATGCCTTTTCAATATCTAGACTCACCATTACCAGATGTTCATTTTTAACATATACATTCCGAACGTTAGTTTCGGCTCTTACCATAAGGTCCAAGCAGGATCTGTTTTGTTGAAAACCATATTGGTTGATATTTAGTAGCATTTTGCTTTCTAGTATCCATTTTAATCTCCTATGTATAATTTTTTCTAGTGTTTTACTCAAACAGCTGGTTAGGGAAATTGGTCGGTAGTTTTGTGGAAGCGATTGATCCTTTCCTGGTTTTGGAAAGGCAAGAATTACAGAATGATGCCATGAGGAAGGATAAACACATTCAAGAAAAATACGGTTGTAGAATACTAGTAATAATCTTAAAGCTGTATTATTTAGGTGTTTAAACATTATATAGTAGATTCCGTCTGGTCCTGCTGAGCTGTTTGCTGATCTGTTCAGAGCTTCTTGGAGTTCAGCTGGGATGAATGGTTGATTATAAGGAAATGATTGGGTGGTGTTGAAATTTAATTTATATTTTTCTGTAGAGGTTTTGATTTTCAGGAAAGGATTGTCGTACGCCGAAGCTGATGATATTTGACTGAAGGTCTCTCCAAGGAAATCGCCTATTTCCTTTGGGGAGGACAGTTCTCGTCCATTCTTAATCAAGATTGGAGCAGAAAAGGGAATGCACTTATTATTTAATTGTTGGATTTTCTTCCATATTAGCCGACTGCTGGTGCCCTTTGTGATGGTACTGGCAAATGTTATCCACGATTCTTTTTTGGTTTGTTTCCTGATTTGTCATGCCCTTGCCTTTTGTTTTTTATATAAAATGAGGTTGGCTGTTGTAGGAAATCTACGAAATAGGTTCCAAGCTTTATTTTTTTCTCGTTTTGCACTGTTACAGGCCTCATTTCACCAGTGTTTTGTATGTCTTTTTTGGTTTTCAGAGGATTGAGGAATTGCCTCAGAAGCTGCTGCCAAAATTCGTGCGGTGATGTGCTCTGTGACTTTTTCTATTGGTTGTGTTTTAATAAATTGATCATCAAAATAAACACAGAATGAATATTTTGTCCAGTTCGCTTTTGTGAATTTCCATTTTACTCTGTAATCTGGAGAGTGGGATTGTTTTGTTTGTATTTTACATATAATTGGAAAATGATCGCTGTTGTGTGGATCATATAAGGTTGACCACTCCATACTGGGGAACAGTATGGGAGAACAGATTGACAGATCAATTGCTGAAGTGGAGCCTGTGGGTAGATGGACATAAGTGTGATGGCCAGTATTTAGCAAGGTTAACTGCTGTTGATTCAGTAATGTCTCTATCATATGTCCTCTTTTATCCATGCTTGAAGGTCCCCACAACAGGTGATGCCCATTGAAATCTTCAAAAAGGCAGAAAGGTTTTGATAGATGAGGGTTGTGATAAATGGTTATTCCTCAGATTGGGTTGATGTAAGAAGTGGGGTTCCCCAAGGATCAGTATAAAACTGTTGAATTGTTTTCGTTTGATGACCCTGCTTGATTTAAATGAAAATCGAAAACTGTTGTTTTTGATTTTCATAAATGACATCGATGAAGGGATAGATGGCATTATGTCTAAATTTGCAGATGATGCAAAGATTGGTAGAGTAGTTAATGATCATTGTCAAGCAGAGCTTCTTCAGAGTGACCTGGATAGACTTCAGGGATGGTCAGAAAAATGGCACCTATGCTTTAATCCAGCAAAGTGTAAGGTATTACACCTGGGGAACAGTAACCTCAAAATAACTTATACAATTGGTGGAGTTGAACTAAAGCCGTTAGTGGAGAAAAGGTACTTGGGTGTTATGATATGGTCAGACACGAAGTTCTCCAAGCACTGCAGACAGGTTGCAAGGAAGGCCCATTGTGTCCTATCGATGATTTATCGAACAATTGCTAGTAGAGATAAGGATGTCATGATCCCATTATATAAGGCTATTGTTAGACCACACTTGGAATATTGTGTTCAAGTATGGAGAACACACCTAAAGAAAGACATTTCACTTCTTGAATGGGTCCAAAAATGGTGAGATTGGCAAAATGGCACCCATATGAGGAAAGACATCAAATATCTGAGTTGCAGAGCTTGGAAGCTAGGCACCTTAGAGAAGACTTGAATGAGCTTAAGGCACTGAGAGATATAAGTAAAATGAATGACGCTGAAATTTTCACACTTATAAATGATTCTAGAACTAGGAGCCATAATTTCAAGTTGTGGGGAGGAGAGATGTTTAGACTAGATTGCAGAAAGTTTTATTTTAGCCAGCAAGTTATAAATTACTGGAATAAGTTACCTGCATAGGTGGTAGAGGCTAAACGTTTGGAGAAATTACCTACGGGAGGAGGGAAATGCATAGGTTGTCTATTTCCTTTTCTCTTATTAACTATTTATTTTTTAAAATTTTTCTTCTTATTATTTAAAAAAAAAAATTTTTTTTTTTGGCTGGTGCAGCATAAGCCATAGGGTTCCTTGCACCATGTGGCCATTGCTAATACTAGTGCCAATAATACAAGGTGTCTCAAAAGTTTTAGGACTATATTCATAAAAAAACAGAAATTTCAAAGAAAAAAATTTATTACCACTTAATCTTCAAAGTACATCTCCTGGATGGCTCTGTGGAACCCTGATTAACTCCCCTGTCACGCTAGTTTGGATCTCTGAAACACTGTCAAAATGATGCCCCTCAGAGAGAAGAAAATCTTTAGGCAGGATTTCACTTTGGAGAAAGAAAATAATCAGCAGGTTCCAAATTTGACGAATATGGAGGACGGTGAAGCATTATAACACTCTTCTGTGTGAGAAACTGCTGGACGATGGTTGTGTTGTGTGAAGGTGCATTTTCTTTAAGCAAGAACCACTTACCCGAATTCAGCTTCTGGCCTGTCATGCCAAATTCTTTTCAACAGTCTGTCTATCACTCCTCTGTAAAATTCAGTTGGAGTTGGGTTTTTTTTTTTTAGGAGCATTAGCAACTAAGATCATATTCCTCTAGGGATATGCGGTGGTCATTCTCTGACCTTTCCGCATTCTCCGTATTTGGTGGTCACGGGCTCGAACCCCGGTCTAATCAAGAAGCGTGTGCTATGCACTGCTGCTCCTGCCCACCTGGCTAGGGAGGCGTAAAAATTCAGAGTTGACTATCTGCCCTTCTGGTGCACAACTCCTTCCCAATCATAAAAAAAAAAAAAAAAAAAAAAAAAAAACCCCAACCAACCAACACTGTTTTAGTTTGAGACTTTTTGAAATGGAGTTTCTTCAACCTCAGAGAATTTCCTCCAACGTACACAGCTGATTGTATTTTTGTTTTTGGTTTGCAAGCAAAGCACCAGGATTCATCACGGTTATGATTTATTATTATTTTTTAAAAGAAATCTGGATCACTGTCTGCCATCTCAATCAAATCTTAACACACAGCAACTTGTTCCTCCTGTTCCGCAGTCAATACATGCAGTATGAAGAGCAAGCACATTATCCATTTTTCAAATCTTTGACAACAAACAAATGCACGATATCCTTGTTGATGTGAAGCTGGTTTGCCATAATTCGGAGGGACAGGCAATGATTTTCCACTAACAGCTGCTGAACATTTTCAGTGGTCGAGTCCGTATGAGACGGGGATGAGGGACCACTCCGTGTATTGTAGTGAACATCTTCCTGCCCATAAAATGTTGGATTGTGATAGTGGTTCATGTCTATAGGCTGCACTCAACCATTGCTATTGTTTCTGATGCACTTTTTCTGGCTTTAAAACAAAATTTTATTGCAATTCTTTGCTTGGAAATGGTTTTACTGTGTCAACTTAAACATGACTTTCCAGTAGAATGCCTTTGTGCACACTAATGAAACTTGGCAAAGAGCCAGTTCAGACTTGATAGTGAATAGTTTCAACAATGGTTGATGTATGGAGCTTGTAGTACTGATTAAAATAAATCAGTCCTAAAACTTTTCAGGCACACCTTGTAATGACAAATGACTTGTTTTCTCATGGCAAAGTATGGGTATCAGGTAGCATCTCTCACTGTGATCTCCATTCCATGGTAGCTAAGAGGCTAGTAATACAACATAACAACATACACTGAATTCATGGAAAACCTGGTTTTTGGGCAATTCAACGCTGCCACTCCTCTTGCTAGTGGATGAACCTACCACTTGGCAGGTACATAGGTATACTGCATTCACGTAGACAGTAATTTGATGTCAGTATAGATAAATGTCATGAGTTAACAGATTTTGAAAGAGGGATGATAGTGGGTGCCCAACACATGGGTCACTATCACGGAGGTGGTACAGAAATTGAATTATCCCCATTCAACGGTATCAAGAGTGTATTGGGAATATGCCATTTCCAGAATAACATCTCATTGTGGACAGCACTGTGGGCGGAGAAAGATGGTGGATGAATGTGGCTGTTGACATCTGTCTCGCATTGTTTCAGCCAACCAGCCACAATGGCACAAATCACCACCGATTAACAAGGGAGGTGCCAGAAACGTCTCTACCAAGACCATCAGGTGATCATTAGCCGCAATAGTTTATGGGAGTGCTGACCCACCAGAATCCCATTGCTAACACCACAACACAGGACTCTATGCCTCAACCAGGCGAATGAACATCGGCACTGGATCTTGGATGATTGAAGAGGGGTTCAATGTGTGTCCCATTTCCAGTTATTTCGAGTGGACAGGAGGGTGCATATCTGGTGGAAACCGCACGAAGCTATGCACCCGTCACATCAACAAGGAACTGTTCAGGCAGGTGGACGGTCAGTAATGGTTTGGGGGCGTGTTCAGGTGGCACACATTGGGACCTCTGGTACCGCTAGACGCATCACTGAACGGTCCATCCTTGGAGATCATCTACATCCCTTCATGGTTATTGTGCACCCAGAGGGAAATAGACTCTTCCAGCAGGACAATGCACTTCTCCACAGAGCCGTGGTGACTAGAACATGGTTCAAAGAGCATTCCGCAGATTTTACCACCATGGAATGGCCTCCCCGTGGATCATCTTTGGGATGCTCTGGAAAGGTCCATTCGAGTTTGGATGCAGCACCTAGGAATGCGACTGAATTATGGACAGCGGCGCCGCAAGCACGAATGGAAGTACCCGTGGAATGCCTTTGTGAACTAGTGGACTCAATGCCTCGCCGTGTGAATGCCCTTATGCAGGTGAAAGGTGGGCCTACCCGTTACTAGGTAGGTATCCCACGATTTCTGTCCACTCAGTGTACAATATCACACCCACACGCACAGCAATTGGCTCTACAGACTTCTGTACTATCAGAAGGAATATCATGCGGAGCTGAATGAAACGTCCAGCGTGACCAACTATTACATGATACACAATGTTATAAATTATTATAAATAAATTCAAATTATGGGGAAGAAGGGTTAGAATGTTAGGAGGGAATTACACTGATAGTTATAGATAATCATATAAGTAGTAGGAATGCTTGAGCTCGGGGGAAAGAAAGAGAAAGAGAGAGAGAGAGAGAGAGAGAGAGAGAGAGAGAGAGAGAGAGAGAGAGAGAGAGAGAGCCATCAATGGCAGTTGTCTAGTGAATAAGAGCTACATATAGTCTACTATTTGCTGAATTATCTCAAATGGAACATGATATGGCCAAAGGGAATGTCATTGTGTGTTTCTGTTGTAGAGACTGTGAGGAGATTAAGAACCAATCCAGCGTTTAATGGGCTTATGTAATGGCTTGGTTCCTTTGACACCCTTAAAGGAATTAAAAAGGAGCCATCAAGTACTCAACTACCTAGCACAATGCTTGAGACTACTTGTGAATTATGTACCACAATTACATCATCTACGGCAGAAAGTGCTGATCCCACAGGAAGCAGCCACTGTCGTGACTATGTCAGGGGAAATGGGAAATATATTTTGTAAAAAGGAAAGTTGGAATAGGATCAAGGTATGTCTGACAGGGGCAAAAGTTGATGACATTGTAGAGCAGCTATCGTCTTTTAACTCTTTAGGTATTGCTATGCTAGATTATAGTCAGGAATCATATTCATCACTAATGGCCTGCATCCTGTGATTGTGAATAGTCAAGTAATAACACTTCATGGATAGGTGCTGCCATCTTTTAGCTTTTAAATAAACACACTAAAAATATAAGTCGGAAATGGAATATAAAGTAATGCTTCAAAAGCATGTTTTTGTTTATTTGCAAAAACCACAAACACAGTTCTGAAGCATTACTTTATATAAACATTTAAAGATGGTGGATCATCAAAGTTGCATTATATTCCAAATAAAATGTTTTATCACGTGACAACATCAGAAGTACACCTAAACCTCTTTTTACGCGATAGATACGTTACTAAAAATTACGTGTAAAAAGAATGTGTAAAAAGAACTACTGACTCCATAGAAAAAGTGAAGATTGGTTCCAAACCTGAAATATAAGCAAAATAATGAAAAAACAAACAAACATTAAATTCGTTAGGATCATAAGATTTTTATTTACATTTCATGGAGAACACACATACATATAATGAATTTTAATAACTTTAAAAAAAAAATATTCATTTCAGTTGTTTGCTAAGGATTCTATAAAAAAAATTATGTTATACGTTATCAGTTTCTGACAATAAACATGAAAGCTTTCGTTTCCGCGAGACTGTAATATCACTAGAACTACTAGATATGGTATTATCATCATCGACTTCGGCCTCAACTTGTGGAATTCTTCTTGTCATGTCTTGAACAAAAGTACCACTGGTTGTTTCAGTAGTTTTAGGCATGAACTCAGTTATTAATCGCTGTGTTGATGCTTTAGATAAGTCGTGATATAATTCTCTGTATGAAGACATTAACGACTTAAGCTCACGTGAAAACTTCCCAGCACGTTCTTCATTTGGATCATGTCAGGCAAAATAATTGCCTAAATTACTTGCCAGTTTAAGACCTTTAATTATATCAGCAGTAAAAGTAGGATTATCTTGATCATTATCATTAACTTCTTCGCTTTCAGGAGTCTCAGAAACAATCTCCACTATTTCGTCTTCGCTAAGAGGTTTATCAATTAACAACTCTTCGATATCTGCTGATGTAAGATCATCAAATCCTTCTCCGCCAATTTCACATGCCAAACTTATTATATTGGGGAATTCTGCAGTATGATTGAAGGGAACAGGAGCATTCTCTTTAACACATGAGGGCCAAATGGCATTCCAGCATGCATTCATAGTTTCTGGTCTCAATTCAGATAACGAAAATCGAACCCGATCAATACAATCCATAATTGAAAATTTTTTCCACACATCCATAACTGACAGTGTTTCATCATCATTTAGCTTGTTCAAAACGAACTGAGATGTTTGTCTGACATAATATGTTTTAAAAGTCGCAATTATACCCTGATCTAGAGGTTGTAGCAATGATGTGGTATTGGGTGGCAGAAAACAAAATTGCACATTTGGGTGTTCTATGGCAGGATGACCGGGTGCATTATCAAGAATCAAAAGCACTTTAAATTTGAGACACTTGTCATTCAAATAGCATCTAACTTCTGGCACAAAATGTTTGTGGAACCACTCAGTGAAAATATCAATGGTCACCAAAGTTTTTTTGTTGGCCATCCAATGAGCTGTCAATTTTTGAAAATCTACACCTTTCATTGGCCGTGGTCTTAATGATCGATTTATGAGCAGTGGTTTTAACATCCGATCTCTTAAAGCATTCAAACAAAATAGGAGTGTTATGCGATCCTTTGCTGCTTTGAACCCACCAACAGTTTTTTGCATTTTTGATACGTAAGTTCTGTTTGGCATTTTTTCCCAGAAAAGGCCAGTCTCATCCATATTCCAAACTTGTTCACGAGTGTAACCTCCATCTTCAATTATTTTAGCAAGTTTTTGTGCAAATGCTTTAGCAGCTGTTTCATCAGCAGAAGCCGTTTCACCTTTAATTTTTATATTACGAAGAGCATGTCTTTTAATAAACTTAGCCAACCATTGCTTGCATGAAATTCATACTTTTTCCTCGATTGAGATGAAGTATCAGGCTGGAGTTTTTTAATCTGTTCATAAAATCTCAATGCTGATTGCTTGATGGAATTTTTGTCAACTGGCATTCTTTTTTGTACATTATCTTCTATCCACATCACTAAAGCTTTTCCAGCCTTTTCTAGAACAACATCTCTTGTGTATGATGATAATTTCGCACTCGATTTTGTACCAGAACATAGAACATACCGCTTTTCTAATAGCTTCTTCATTTTTCTTTATAGATCTGATAGTTGATTCACGGACTACAAAATGCTTACCCACAGCCATCACAACTTCTCCAGTTTGAAGACGATCCAAAATTTGAATTTTTATATCCAAGGAAACGGCTTTCCTTATTTTTTTGGTTATCGGCAACATCATGTGAGGACTGGATTAAAATCTTCAGTTAATGAAATGAAAGTTTGAAAATTACATACAATGTAGCTTACCATTTATTTCTTGGCAAAATTATTAATTTTATAACGTGATTTTTATTTTGATTTCACTTAAAAAATACAAATGCAAAAAATGCGGTAACTGTGTTGTGTACTCAAACACCAAATTCAAACTGCTAAGAACTGCTTTTTTTATGCACAGTCAGTTATATAATTCGGGGAATTCCCAATAAATGAAATTCGTAAGAATTTTCTAAGTTGATACGAGAAACCAAATTCAAACTGCAAACTGCAAACAACTGCTGTTTTTTTTTTTTTTTTTTTGTTTATGCACAGTCAGTTATGTGATTCGGGGAATTTAGAATTTGGAATTTTCTTAATTGAAACGAGAATGCAAATCTACAAAATTCTCAGAATTTTCTTGAATTACGGATTTTTTCCTAACTTAGACTTTAGGTTGGTTGCGTAAAAGTGAATAAAAATCGCGTAAAAAAATTATTTTTGATATCCCAATTCACGTAAAAAAAATTTGCATAAAAAGAGGTTTAGGTGTATATGAAAATGATGAAACCGATATCAAAAATTCTGAACTTTTTTTTGTGTGATGAAGCTGAGGAACTTCAAAATGTTGAGTTAGTCCCAATTCCAGGGGTGTGGCTATAGCAAAAGTAGGGAAAGACTAGGGGCCCCTACTTCACCAGGACCCATAAACAGATGCAAGCAGGGGCTGCCCCTACTACACTAGGAACTATACACAGACACAACATGTAATGAAAATATTTTTCTCACTGAGTTCTTCAACAATGTGATACATCTAGAATAAGGAAGGAATTCTTATATCTTATCGCCAAAACATGACAAACCCAGCAGTGGCAGTCTTTATTTTGCTTTTACAAATGCAACTTGTATAGTGATCAGACACCCGTTTGGTTACCGTATGTTGTTCGGATTCCCCAACTTGACAGGAGGGATAGGTCCCACGTACACGAACATTTAGCCATATACAGTGGTCAAAAGTTGTTAGTTGATTAATTTCAATTCAAGTTTGTTCAAGTCATTATCAAAACAGCAAATGACATACAAAAATGTATTTGTTTATTATTGCTATTTGTATTCAAAATATAAAGTTTAAAATTAAATTAATAAAATTTTAGTTAAAAATGGATGAAAAGAGAAAGAGAAAGAGTGGTGCCCAAAAAAGAACAATGAAGAAAGCAAAAGAACAAGTCAATAAATTACCTAAATTAGATCATTTCTTTACAAAAAACACAGTAATGAATTATATCCAGAAGGTAAAGAAAAGACCAGTATTGAATTGGAAAATGTGGAAAAGAATGCTGCTGGTGTAAATATATCTGCAGATCATTTAAATCAAGCAGGGTCAAACGAAAACAATTCAACAATCATAGCTATGCCATCGTCAGAAATTAATGTTGAATGCACTGCACCGTTTATTTCTTCAAGCGATCTTGGAAAATACATGGACATTAACATTTCCGATGAAACAAAAAGAAATATTATGAGATTGTCACCTCAGAGACCTAAAGGACCATTTCCAAGGGAGCTTGAACAACAAAATAGAAGTTTTAGTGACACGTACTACTATTCTACTTCAACATATAGTCCAGTTCGTTTGTGTTACTCATGAATTTTAGATGCTGCATATTGCCAACCATGCCGACTGTTTTCAAATATTAAAAGTCAGTGGCGTTCTGGACTACGAGATTGCAAAAATCTATCTTTTCGAATAAAAACTCAGTGTTTCTCAACATCATATGGCGGCATGTGCTATACATGAAATGTGGCAAATGAACACAACGATTGATAAAGATTTTGAGGAACAAGTAAGATACAGATCCTCATTTTGGAAAATGGTACTAGAACGATTAATTCAGATAACACTTATGTTGGCTAAAAATTCTTTAGCATTTTGCAGTCATCAGGAAGGATTTTTGGAAGATTACAACAGCAATTTTTTATCGCAAGTCCATTTACTTTCCTACTATGATGATGTAATCAAATAAATTATTAATAAGTCATCTGGTTCAGTAACTTATTTAAGTCTCGCTATCCAAAATGAGTACACAGAATGTTTACGTACCAAATTAACAAAAGCATTAACACTCAAAATTAATTCAGCACCATTCTATTCACTAATTTTAGATACTACTCAAGATCTCACAAAAAAAAAAAAAAAAAAAAAAAAACCCAAAGAAGTGTTGTACAACACGTTCACATAATTCACAACGAAAATGAAAAATTCAAAGATTTTTATGAAATTTATGAAACATTTTTAGGAGACATGAATGATCATAGTGTAATATAATGAAAATATTACACAGACTAAATATTCCCGTTAAAAAATGTTATGGTCAGGGATATTATGGAGCTAATGCCATGAGTGGAGTTTATAATGGCGTGCAGTCATGTATTAAAAGGATCTAATCAAAGGCAGAATACATTCATTGTACAAGTCACAATTTAAATTTAGTTATTAATGATAGCGTAAATTATTGTAATAACATTTCATCATTTTTCAACATTCTTCAAAATTTGTATAATTTTTTTGAAAAAAGTACAAAAAGATGGGATCTTTTTCTAAATTTACTGGGGAATCTGAAGTTACATTAAAAAAACTCAACCCTACTCACTGATCTGGTAGATTACAGTCTATAACAGCTGTGAAAGTTTGTTTTGCAGATATTATAAAAGCTTTGACAGAAATTAATCTTAAATCAACTAAAAAAAGCAGACCGAGACAAAGAGCTTAGAATAATGAAGCAAATGATGACATTTGATTTTATTTTCATTTGTATATTTTTGAATAACGTGATGTGTGAAATCAATTATGCTTCAAAAACTCTATAGAAAAAGCATGATATAGACCTTGATGAATGTACTTCCGTATTGGATCAAGTCAGTAAAAATTTACAAAACATTCGAAATTCATACGAACAAATTAAATACGAATCTGAACAAATTGCCAAGGTTCGGGGTAGATCCCAAAGTTGAAGACAAACGACAATGTAGAACTAAAAGACAGTATGATGAATTACTTCAGATTTTTTTTGATAATAGAGATCAGTTTTTCAAAATCAGTGTTTTTTACTATGTTTTAGACAAAATTATAATACAAATTAAAAACTGTTTCAAAAGTATGAAGTTAGTAAAAAATTATTTTGCAATACTAGAACCAAAAAAAAAAAAAAAAAAAAAAAATTAATATGTCAAATGCTGATATATTAAGTGAGCGTGGAAATCTCATAAAAAAGTATTCATCTGTACTCTCTCCCCAACTGCCGATTCAATATGGTAATTTAATCACACTTATTAAACAAGATTTATCAGCAGACATGTCTATCTTTTTTTTTTTTTTTTTTTTTTTGGTAGTTGTTGGCACATCAGCTTCTGTGGCCATAGTGCACCTCCCAAGATTTTTGCAGTACAGTAATACCCCGACTTACGCTACCCCGACTTACGCGAACTCGGAGTTACGCGGTTCTTGATTTTTTTCGTTTGGCAACGCTGCCGCCCATATCTTCAAGGTCGTTTTTCATATGTTATCGATATACGGTGCGACGGTGGAGAATGAGAGCGAAAGATGAACAAAATTCAACTTTGCTGCTTTTATGTTTTTTATATCAGTGAAGGGGAAACACATTTCACCATAATAACGTAAAAACCAACACAATTCCAGATCGGTATAATCGCAAATGCAATTAGATCGAGTTTACTACCAGTTTATAACAGATTTCACTAGCAGAAACGCAACTGGATTTTCATTGTTTTATGGTAGTAACCCCTAGAAATGTGAGGTGTTAATAGTGTATCTCTGCCTTTATGGTGTTGTTTATTCAGTTGCTACATGCGCGCAGCTTTGTTTATGCGTATCAAGCGTGCCTCCTCGTTTTGTAATTGTGCTTTATTCCCTAAAATTGAGTAAAATACTTAATTAAAAGGTGTGAAAAGGAAGCGTCCTGGTGAAGACACTGCAGATTCAGAGAGAGAAAGAAAAGCAATTATCGATAAACAGAGGCGGACTGGGTCAAAAATTCTTACCCGGGAAAATTTATAGTGGCCTCATACTATGGTTTATGGCCAAAATCACACTGGCCCACCGGGGTTTCCCCGGTAAGGCTTATGGCCAGTCCACCTCTGTCGATAGAGAAAAAATATGAAATTGTGAAACGCTTTGAGCGAAATGAAAGACCGTGTGATATTGCACGTGCTACAGCCTAAATGAAGCAACGGCGAAAAGCACATGACAATTGCAAACTTGACAGGTTGAAAATTGAAAAGGGCTCAATTGTAAAGGGCTTAAAAATTTTAGAAAACATAGACTCCAACAAAGAACGCGTTATAGCTACAAAGCAAGGAATAAAAAAATTATTAGCTTGCTACGAAGAAATTCTGCATGAAAAAAAGAACGCGCTGTGTCGTCAGACGAATTTGTTAGATTTTATGAAGCCATCGACATCGAAATAACTTTTTTACGTAAGTCATTTGTTTTTTTTTTGTATTAATATGTATAAACTGCAATTTTATTAATATTTTTCTTCTAAACTAGTGTTTTTGTTAGTCCTTGGTCCCAATTAAGCAAAATTTATATGTATTTATATGCAAAGTTGTACCCCGACTTACGCGAATTCGACTTACGCGATTTTCGTCGGACCCACCTATCGCGTAACTTCGGGGTATTACTGTACTGAGTGCTGAAAGTGAAGCTTCTGAAGGTGAAACTGAAGTGTATCTGGAGAGGTTGAGTCCAGTCCTCAACTGTTTTCACAGCATGAACTCAATGATCTAGTAAGAGATTTAAATTTATCAAAGAAATCTGCAGAACTCCTTGGTTTTAAGCAAAAAATCTAGCGCATGTGACATTTCTCTCATGGTACAGAGAACGAGAACTAGTCCCTACTTTTCTGAGGATGATTCTAGGGTTTTTGTAGTAATATACAGGGTGATTCAGGAGGAATAGTAAATATTTTGGGAGGTCAGTATAGATTATTCTGAGTAAAAAATTTCATGTAAGCATGTGTCCAATTCTCAATGAATACAGAGATGCAGCTGTTTGAAACTGACACGCACAAAGTCATTATACAGGTATTAAAGAACGATAAATGATTTATTGTTTGTATTTATTGACTTTTCGAATGATACAAAACACAAATAATTGAAAAATTTTTTACAGTTTACAATAAATGTTCGAAAATCCCACTGCCAACCTCAATGCATTTTGCAACTCTTGTGGTAATATGACGTGTTGTTCTTTGGAGGTTGCCAAGGCAACCTCCTAAGAACAACACATGTATTCACCTTTTCTTTGTATAATGCACTTTTCATCCATCCCCACAAACAAAAATCTAACAGAGTGAGGTCTGGAGACCTTGGTGGCCAATGAATGGACTGCCGCGGCTGATCCTTCGGGGAAAGTTCGATTTAGATATTGTATCACCAGACGGTATAATGTACAGAAGCTCTGTCATGCTGAAAGTACATAGCAATCCTTGCAGCCAAGGGAACATCCTCCAATAGTAGTGGAAGCTCATTTTGCAAAAATTCTAGGTAAATGGGCCCTGTAAGATGATTTTGTAACACAACAGGCCCAATCAACTGATTGTCAATGATACCGCAGCACACGTTTACAGAGAAGCAATGTTGAAAATTTGTTTCTACAGTGGCATGTGGATTTTTGTCTGACCACCTATGAGAGTTACAGGTGTTGACGATACTGTCACGAGTGAAAGTAGCTTCATCACTGAACAGTATTAATGGAATTAATTGGTGATTAGCATTAACCCACCGACAAAATTCCAATTGCTGGGTGTCATCTCCTGGTTGAAGGTGTTGCACCCGCTGTATGTGAAATGGATACAAGCCGTGCTCACGTAATGTTCACCATATCTTGTCTGTGGTACACCGAAATGCGTAGAAATTCTTTGTGTGCTAATAGTAGGACTATGTTCTACTGAATGAAGAATGTGTTCTATTTCATCCACATTTTGTTAATTTGCAAGTTCAGAAGAAATATGAACGCTGGGAACTGTACCAGTCTCATGTAGTTTGGTGTAAACACACTAATAAATGCTCTTGAATCTGGTATTCTGCAGTTAGGAAACCATAGACGGTATTCTCTATGAGCAGCAGTAGCACTTCCACCAAAAAATCTTAGACAAACACCATATCAGCATATTCGGCATGTGTGAAGATGTGTGGCGCATTCTTAACACTTCTAACACAAACAGTGTCAGGTTATAACTGCTTCTTGGTCACATCTGATTCAGGAAACTGTGATTGCTGGTTTCGAACTCTGTATCTCCGTATCCATCGAGAATTGGACACATGTTTATATGAACTTTTTTACTCAGAATAATCGACTCAGGATAACTATAACCTTCCAAGATATATTATATGGCCGTCATTCAGTGTAGCCACGTGTTCTGGAGCTCCTGAATGTTGAGTTATTTTAATGTGTTTAAAGTGTTTTTTTCCACCGGAAAAGTGTGCCAGCTCAAAGAACTTCGCAAGAGGATTATGTGGGTGAGAAATTTTTGTTATTACGAGGGTTATCTTCTCTGTACTCTCTAGTCATCTACCTAATCCCTTTAGGCTTAGCATTCTACTAACGCTTTGCTGTAGTCACACACGCATTGTTGGCAGTTAGGCCTAGTGGATATTGCTGGGAATACGTCCATAAAGTTTTGAATTGGAGCAAGTGCGTGCGTGTATAGTGTGTGGCAGCCTGCGAATGAGCTCCGATTAAAGTTAAGATATAGAGTGCATGTGCGAGTAGTGTAAGGTCGCCCTGAACGAAGTTCTCCCTATATCATGCAATATTAGTGTTTCTTATTCTCGCAAGTAAGCAATTTATATCAGATGGTTCGTCTCATCGTCGCAGATCCCATAGTCACGTCTTTTGAATATGATTGTTTTCAGGTAATCTTCTATATTAATTTTATTTGAAACTATTGCTTAGTACAATACTGTATATAGAAGTTGCTCAAAGCCTATCTAACCCCGTTTCTGAATGCTAGAAGAACAAGGTCAAAGGTGTGCCTAATACGCTAATTCCCAAGAGTAACCTGCTAAAGGGTACTAAAGTTAATCCTTGCCGAAAACTTTACAGAACATTCCCTTGGTTGAACATTTCTGATCACGCAGTTTGTGGAAACTGAACTTAAAGCTGTGGAAAGAGAATACTAAACGAAAAAATGCCAAATAATCAATTCAACTGCGCTATCTGTAAGGTGGTGAAATCAGCTGTATTTCTGAGCTGTCTTTCGTGCAAGAGGGGATTTTGTAAGCCGTGCACCCCCACAGTGTTATGGAAACTGAATAAAGAACGGCGAAAGGTGTGGACATGTGATATTTGTAACAGAACGAGCGAAATCAACAGAGAGAATGAAACCGTAAACCCACAGAAAGCAGACAGCAGCATCCTAGACACTGACCTCGACAATTTCACATCACTGACATCATTACCGCCTGCCGAACCTTCTGACTGTCTTGTTACTAACGAAAACGGAACAGAGATTGTTTGTAATGGTTCCAACACAAAAACTATTATGCCTGAAAGCCCGATGGCCAATACTGACCAAGTAATCACCAACGATTTCATTAGTAGAAGCCTTACAGAAATCATCACTGAACACACGAGAACTATCACAGCCCTACAAACAGATAATGCAAGGATTACGTTAGACAAGATGGAAAGAATTTTTGAATGCGTCGCTGATCTCTTCACTGAAAACCAGTTTCTGCGGGCTCAAAACTTAGAAATCCTGCAGGAAGTATCTCATCTGAAGAGCCAACTTGAAGAACTTAAGAGCATGACTATGAATAGTTTCACTTCGAAGCCTGGCCAAGGTGCAGGATTCCCATTCACCTCTTCTATACTCACTAATGGGATGACACATAACGAGAATGATGTAACAGCATACAATCAGACTTCCGCACTGAAAAAGAACCCAATGCGGAATCAAAAAGAAACCTATGAGGTATCAACTTATGAAAGTAACGCTGCATGTGTAGATCCCCTAGCTCTCTTTATAGCAGGCCGAACGTGCACACCTCACCAGCTTGACGCACCGAATCAAATTTTGGATAGATCCATGATTACAAATACCATTCATCCCAATTCTGTTAGTAGACACTGTCAGGAAACTCCTACAGAAACTCACCTTGGCCCCCACTCGTGGGGTGAGGTTGTCGCCGGGCCGTCCCCTCATGTATCCAAAGGAAACACAACGAAGGAAAAGCGCCAAACGGCAAGGATGGTACCTGAGACACGAAGAAACAAGAGATCGAGAAGATCATATATAACTGGGACAGCCCCAACTACTTGGCTCAAGACTAGTGGCAACGTAGCACACATCGACCAACAACCCACTCGCAAAAGCCTATTCATCTCACGATTGGCTCCACACACAACCTCTGAACAAGTTAAAAATGGCATAAGTGATAATTTGAATATATCCGTTGATGTATACCAACTACCCACAAAATGGCCTTCTTATTCATCTTTCAGATTAGACTGCAACAGTACCCAATATAAAATCCTGTGTCAGCCATCCACTTGGCCTCAAGGGCTCCTCATCAGGCCCTACTTTCAATCTTCGCCCCCCACCAGACTTCAGAGGCACAGCCAATCAAGACACGATCACATTCAGGGTCCAGTAAACCCCACTAGCTGACTCACTACCGAAATCATGAATGGAAGCCAATTCACAATAATTCCTGTTAGGATATCTGAAAGAAACACCTTAAAAAAAGAGAGAAAAAGACCGCAGAGGGTACTAAGGAATATCCCCAGACATAATAGCATCTCTATATTCTATCAGAATGCCCGTAGCATCCGTACCAAGCTTGAAACTGTAGAAGAACTTCTACTTTCGCACAAGTTTGATGTGCTCTGCTTAACAGAAACCTGGCTTGGCCGAAATGAGGAGCATTTTCCATATGCAGTGTCGGCTGGATATAATGTGATTCTCTGCTCCCGACAAGACAAAAGGGGAGGTGGAGTGGGACTCTTCTACAAAACACCGCACATACTTGTTACTAAGAATTATAAAAGTCAGTCCACTAAGTTCGAAGGGCTAATTGCGTCATGCGAATTTAAATCTGCTCGCATTGATTTTGCAGTTATATACACCCCTCCAGGACCCGATGCTGAAACCGTCGACGAGATAACTAATTGGCTCATTCATGGGCTCCATCACTCAGCAAGGCATGTTATCTGTGGAGACTTTAACTTTTCCCCTCAACTTGTTCATCTTCAGTCCAGATTGCTAAATAACCTTCACCCATTAGGAATCCATCTGATTAATAATCTCCCGACCAGAGGTGATCACCATCTTGATCTTGTGCTATCATCGAGCAATTGTGAACTTGATTCTACAACAGAAATAGCTTTTCAATCTGATCACATGCCAATTTTAATTAACTTATATTTTCCGACTCCAAATTACAACGTCTCGACTCAGGTCCACACCAAGATAATAACGAGCCCAAAATTACTCAACATTACTAAATGTCTAGAAGCAGCCACTGCAATTCCTTGGAATGCACTTGAGCAATGTGATAATCAACTTGCCTTAGACCTTTTAACTCGCTGGCTCATCACAATTTCTAATTATGCAGCCTCAAAGAAAATAAGGATCTCTGAACGTACGAGAGGATGGTGGACTCCTGAGCTGAGTAACAGTTTTAAGCTTAAACAGGAACTGTACAAACAGTGGAAAATGACAGGACTAGCTCCGGATCGAATTGCGTACTCCAAAGGACGAGCAAGCTTCAACCGCCTCAAGTCTCAAGCCATAAAACATCACATTGAAACCACACTTCATAAGGGCTGTCCATCATACCGACAGAAATACTGTGAACTCCCTCCACAGTTTGATCCTGAAAGGTGGATGGACTTTATTGCACGAGTTCAGCAAAACCAACTTGAGCCCAGTGATATTCCCATGTTTGATGATGATGTGCCCAGAGATGCACTTGAAACCATTCAATTAACAAGACAAGACCTTTTATCTGCGATTAATAAGTTGCCTGCAACTGGTACAGCGGGAATCGACAAAGTACCACAATTTATCATTAAATGTTTGAGCCCATTTCTAAGTGATCCGCTCCTAATAATTTTCAATAGCATATTAAAAGGAGAATTTTTCCCTCCAATATGGAATTTATATTCTGTTAGGCCACTCCCAAAAGTTTCCCAGCCAACTGAAGCCAGGCACTTTAGACCCATCTCTCGTTCCTCGTGTCTATTGAAATTACTTGAAAAAACAGTACTGAAAACACTTACCACGCACATTCTCCCGCACAGGCCCCAGCAAATTCATTATTCGTTGCAAAACAGATCAACAGTTAGTAACCTGATTATGACTACTAATGCAATCCTTGGATCATTTGAGGAGAAAGAAGAAATGGCAATCACATATCTTGATTTACAAGCTGCGTTCGATAGTGTTCACATCCCAGCCTTGCTCAAACTCCTTCGAAATTACTATCACATCACAGGCCCAGTATTGAAGTTTCTGACATCCTTTCTTCAGAATAGAATCATCCAAATGTACATAGGAAAACAAAGGTATACTAGACAAATACATGCAGGCGTTCCACAAGGAGGAGTCCTGTCCGGAATTCTTTTCACTGCTATCATCTACCCACTAATACACAATAGAACAGATATGATATCATATGCAGATGATTTAAAGATCTTCACAAAAATAAATTTGACCGATGAAGCCAAAAACGCCACAGTAACCATCAACAAGACCTTATCAGAAGTACAGCAGTACCTCAAGAATTTTGACCTGCAAGTGAACCCTGAGAAATCTGCCATCATGGTATTCTCTCTTAAACCCATACCAACCATAATTCAGCCTGCGATTGACGGAGTCCCGATCCCCTGCGTTGAAAAGCAAAGAGATCTGGGTGTAATCTTCGACAGAAAATTACGATTCCATCACCATATAGAAGAACTCTGTGCTAAATTCAACAAGAAACGGTGGGTTGCCAAGCAGCACTTGCTACACATTCACAACAGCAACCTGATAAAAATGTACATCAGGATGATGATTTTTGGAAGTGTACTGTATGGAGTAGAGTTGTGGGGCTCAGCTGCAGACACCACAATTAAACCATTAAAAGCCGCTGAATACTGGCTCCTGAAGTGGGCAACCTGGAAGTGTCATCTCCCACCACAGCAGCGCACAACACCGATGGCCAACGCGCTGAATTTAACCAGGTTTTCAGCATTAATGCACGAGAGAAGACTCATCTTCACCGTAAAAATGATTGCCGGGAGAGTCTCAGCACCCAACGTTTGGGACACCGTGTGCTGGCGGATTCCCCAACCAGGTCTCCGCTCCACTCCCAAGCTTCTTGCTCTTCCTTCGAGACTACATTTGAAAGATCGGTTCCTGCCTTATCAGAAGCTCCACCTGGTTCAATCCCTGGATGCTGACTTATTTAAAATCATAGATGATAAAAAGTATAGACGGATCATCCTAGATCTGCACGTGGTCTCCAGAACTACCAACTGATCTCAGATCGTAATGGCGGGGCAAGAGACTCTCAGAAAACTGGACTTGAGGAAAAGCTTTTGTTATCACAATTTGTTATTTTTGTTATTTTGTATTAGTTTTCCTTTCAAGTCAATGTTATCTGCTATGAGTACTTTTTTTTTTTTTTTTTTTTTTTATTATATAATTTGCTTATAATTAATCTTTACAATTTCTTTATTATCTCTGCCGTTTGTTAACCTCTGGCATGGTGCCGTGAAGGGTATTGTATGGTCGTGGTACCTGCGTGTACTGGTGAACTGTACAATAAAGATCTTATTTATTTACTATTACTCCCGAAACAACCTGTGTATGACTTAATGAACTATTTAGGAATTAGTTACATTCTTAGACAGAGGAGACTTTTTATTGACTCATCAAAGAGGAGCCTTAAAGGTGGTTGATCCACGGTGGAAATAAATATGGGTCTATTCCAGTAGCTCACTCTGTGCATCCGAAAGAAACACAAGAGCTCCAAGAGCTCTCAGGTCCTAGCTTGGCACACGCAGGGACCTAAGCTGGACATCATTCTTCTCTTTCTTGGTAATTTCCTTCTACTTTCTCTCACTCTCTCTCTCTCTCTCTCTCTCTCTCTCTCTCTCTCTCTCTCTCTCTCTCTCTCTCAGAGTAACTCAGGAATTTTTTATTTTATTTATTTTTTTTTTTTTTGGTTTGTGCAGCATAAGCCTTAGGCTTCCTTGCACCATATGGCTAATGATAATAACTTAAGAAGTTGTTGACAAATATAAAGTATCAAGAACATGGTTAGTCCATTCTGGCTTTAAAGTGATAAGCATGTTACTGGGACAGCAATCTGGCTACAAAAATTCCTTGCTTTTTGTGTGAGTGGGGCAGTTGGGCAAGATGTAAATAATAGCTCTGGGTTATCAAAGTCTGGCTGGAGCAGTTTGTTGCCTGGATCAAAGATACTTAATGATTTTGTAATAACTGAGAGCAAAGTGGAAGAGAAATTGTTGAAGCTAAACGTAAGAAAAGCACCTGGGGTGGATGGGATCTATCCAGTTATATTAAAGGAGGCGGCTAAGCAACTAAGCAAACCCTTAGCCATAATTATGAGAGCATCCTTGGACTCAGGGGAGGTTCCCACGGACTGGAGATGTGCAAATGTATCCCCAATTCACAAAGCGGGATCGAAGGGTGACACGAGTAAATACAGACCAGTTAGTTTAACTTCTGTTTCGGGTAAAATAATGGAGTCACTGGTTAAAGATGCATTGCAGGATCATCTAGACAAGACTGCAACAATAATTCAGACACAGCATGGGTTTGTTAAGGGAAAGTCTTGTCTGACAAATCTGATAGGATATTATGATGTGGTTACAAAGGAACTGGATGCGAAAAATAATTTTGATATCATATATTTGGATTTCATGAAAGCTTTTGACACTGTTGCGCATGGAAGACTATTGTACAAATTGGAGCAGAATGGTATTAAGGGTAAGTTGCTACAATGGATAAAAGGATGGTTGAATGGGAGAAGACAGAGGGTGGTAATCAATGGGTGCTGCTCTTCGTGGACTAATGTTATTAGTGGAGTCCCACAGGGTTCGGTGTTGGGTCCACTGTTGTTTTGTATATTTATCAATGATATTGATGAAGGTATATCAGGGTTGTTAATGACAGTAATGGCAGTGTGCTACTGCAACAGGATCTAGATAATTTGGGCAGATGGGCTAAGAAGTGGCAACTGAAGTTTAACCTTGACAAATGCAAAGTACTATATATGGGTAGAAGTAACCCCAGAGAAACGTACCAACTGTGTGGTACTACACTTAAGGTGGTAGAAAATGAAAAAGACCTGGGAGTAATTGTGCAGGCAGATATGAAGTTTTCTGAGCAATGCAGACAGGCTGCCAGGGCAGGTCATGGGGTTTTGTCAATGATATATAGGAATTTTGCTAGCAGGGAAAAGGAGGTGATTATCCCTCTGTATAAGGCAATGGTCAGGCCACGGCTTGAGTACTGTGTACAGGTCTGGAGGCCTCATTTTAGGAAGGATGTAGATTTACTTGAGCGTGTACAGAGAAGGGCAACAAGATTGGTGAGGGGAATGAAGGGATCCTCTTACCAAGAGAGGCTTAAGTTCTGCAAATTGCAGTGGCTGGAGACTAGGCACCTGCGCGGTGATCTGATTGAGGTATATAAGGCCTTGAATGGGTTGAGCACGCTGAATTCTGATGGGATCCTTCCACTTGTTCAGATTACGAACCTAAGGGGGCATAAATTCAAATTAAGAAAGGACAGATGTAGAATAGATGTGCGGAAATTTTCCTTTAGCCAGCGGGTGGTTAATTGCTGGAACAAACTTCCATCTGTCGTTGTGGAAGTTGATAGGTTGAATAAATTTAAGGAGGAACTGGACAGGCATTTGGAGGGAATGGTGTGATTTTTTTTTTTTTTTTTTTTTGGTTGATACTGCATAAGCTCATACATTTGCTTTCTTGCATCACATGCTACTACTACTACATAGTTCAAAAAACCACTGGTAGATCACAAAACTGTCCTCCTAACAGTCTTGCATATCAAAATGGGTTTGATAACACAGTTTGTGAAAGCTTTACCTCAGGAAGGCCTGCTTTAACTACGTTTGTACTAAATTCTCATCAATCACCCAAGAAAAGCTAAAACAAGGTATTTTTGTTGGGCCTAAAATTTTCAAACTGATGAGGGACCAAGATTTTGGGGAGCTATGAATAAAAGAGAAAAACAGGCATGGATTAGTCTTAGGTCTGCTGTTTAGAACTTCTTAAGGAACAACAACGATCCAGACTACAAGAATATAGTTGCAAATATGTTGGCAAACTTCAAGAAGCTGGGCTGAAACATGAGGATACATTTGTATCCTCATGTTGCAGCCCAGTTTTTACAATGTATCCTTATACATTGTAAAAAATGTATCAGGATACATTTTTTACATTCCCACATTGACTATTTCCAGGAAAATCTAGGAAGTGTTAGCGAAGAACAGGGTGAGAGGTTCATCAGAACATTAAAGTCATGGAGATGAGGTTCCAGGGGAGGTGGAAATGTCAACATAATGGCTAACTATTTCTTGCTGCTGAAGAGGGACTAAAGTGGAAGGATCTGCAAGAAAATCAAAGAAACAAAAATTTGACCCACTGAAGATAAGTTTTTAAAATGAGTGATAAGTGTTTTGTGAATTTTTATCACAGTGCCCCTTTTTAATAATGTTTTCAACGTGTATTTAAATATAAAAGTCTGGTAAAAGCTGCACATTAAAATTCAGCAATAACAAACGTTCAGTGCAGATACACAATATTTTATTCATAGTGAACTTGAAAGTAGTTGAAAGGCATTGATTTAATGGTATCTCATATTGTGACTCTTTCACGAGTTTCCATGACATTGCACTACCTTGAATAAGTAAAGCTTCACCAATACAGAAGACTATTGTTACTTATTCTCAGCGGATACCACCACCCAGACAGTTGGCCAATCATCAGTGGGCAGGTAGGTACCCTGGTGTTGCAATCACGATAATCCAGTTGAAGTATATTTCCACAATATGAGAGATGCTTAATGGTGTGCATAAGTATATACTTAAGTAAATATGTGAGTAAAGCACATATAGGACTACAAATCAGAAATTCACCGATGAATGTTCAGTGTAGATACATAATATTTTTTTCGTAGTGAACTTGAAAGTAGTTGAAATGGCATCAATTTAATTGTATCTCATATTGTGACTACCTTCACAACAAGCTGCCATGATATTGCACTACCTAAATAATTAAAATAATAATTAAAATTCAGCACAAAAATTCTGCCGAAATTAATAAAATTTGTGAAAAATCAAATATTCTTTAATGATTTTTGAAGAAACCTAATATGATGGAAACAAATGGAAGTCATTTATGAAATCAGCATTAGAAAATGATTCAGAAACACTCTTTTCTGAGAAAACACCAGTGATTTTTTTTCAAAATGCAGAGTTGTGTTATCAGGGGATACAGAAACCTACAATAAGTATAAAATAGTTTGCAATCAAGCTAAGGCAGATAACAAGAAGTCTTTGGTAGTGAATATAAAGAAAAGTAACAAAGATTTCTTTCAAATTTGAAAGAAAGATTTCTTTCTTTCAAAGATTAGAAGGGAGGGAAAGAGAGGAAAGAATTACACTGGTCAACTATTTTGAAGAGTAAATGCACAAAGCATAATGCATTATGGGTTGAAATTAACTATATAATATCGGTGTAAATACACCACAGTTTACCCATAAATGAGTAAACTATGGTGTATTTGGTGTGCACAATATAATATTATTGTAAATACAATTTACACTAATTATATTATATCAGTGTAAATTATATTATATAATATCAGTGTAAATACACCCATAAATGGGTAAACTATGGTGTATTTACACTGATATTATATGATTGGTCAACTATATATGAATGGTATAATTGTTGGTGATTCTGTTCAGGTTGCTGGCAAAGTGAATAGATATTTTGCATCTACATTCACATGTGAAAAAAATTTTAGGGATAGGGATGCCAGCAGCATAACAAATTCTAATAGTGAGCTAAATGATAACTGAGAGGAAAGTGGAAGAGAGTTACCGAAGCCAAAAGTAAATTAGGCACCTAGAGTGGATTGGATCTATCACGTTATATTAAGAGTCAGCAAAAGAGGTAAGTAAACTTTTAGCCATAATTATGACAGCATTCTTTGATTTAGAAGTAATTTCTGTTCTAAGGAACAGAAATTACTTCTGTTCCAAGGAAAATAATAAAGCCAGTGGTTAAAGAAGTAATGAACTATCACCTAGACAAGAACACATAACAGCAATTGCAGCACGGATTTATTATGGGAGTATCTAGTCAGACCAATCTGGTTAGTTACTATGACACAGTAGTTAGTAATGTGATCATTCGTGTATTAAGAAATTGCAGATAAAGGAACCATTAGGTGGCAGTGATCACAGTGTACTGATGTGGGATTTACTTAAAGATATAATTACCATCAGGGTTAAAGGAAGGGGTTTTTTGCTTCCGTCAAGGTGACTATAGTGATCTCAGACAGTTTTTAAATTCTGTACAGTGGGACCAACTGATGATGTTACCAACAGCAAATTCTAAGTGGGAAGCATTCAAGGAATTAATAGTGGAAGCTACTAAACGTTTCATACCTATTAAAAAATATTGTTCAAGGTTTAGGCCTAAATGGTTGTCAAATGAACTAATGAGACTCGTGGTAGAGAAGAAAAATGCAGGATGCATATAAATTATCAGGCGACACAGAAG